>NC_045547.1:57225548-57478048 GCF_009769535.1 Thamnophis elegans
TATATATATATATATATATATATATATATATATGTGTGTGTGTGTGTGTGTGTGTGTGTGTGTGTGTGTGTGTGTGTGTGTATGAGGATTTTTTTTTCATTCTAACATATATTTAATTGGAATAAATTCAGTATAAAAGTTAAAACATTTGGTATCCTTCCTGGTCTTTTGGAACTCAAAGTAGCATTCAATAGCATCAATCGCTATATGCTTCATAATTGCCTGCTAAGATTAGGAATAGAAGACATAGTGGACAATTTCAGTCAGTAGAAGGAGGAAGAAGTAAATTCAGCAGCTGCTCCATTGTGAGATACTAAAGAGTCTCTCCCTGCTTTTTAATATTTGCCTGAAGCACCAGGAGATGTTATTCATTGGTTTGGTTTTAAGGTGCTATCAGTATGTTGATGATGTATGTATGTATGTATGTATGTATGTATGTATATATATTTAAAGTCACAACCCCTGGTATGCCCAAATATGGGAGGAAGATCACTACTTCCGTTCTCTGTCCTTCGGCTCGTCACAAGAGACCATCCAGACAGAAACCCAATATTTTTTTATTGTTGCCTTAATTATTTATCAGCACAAATATAACATATATATATATATATATATATATATATATATATATATATATATATATATATATATATATATATATATATATATATATATATATATTCAAATACAGTATACAGGCATATGTACATATAGTTTATAACTTGCAACTTACTAAGCGATCATTCAATGTTACAATTGACCCCCACCAACATTTACCTATGATCTGATCTTGAAATTACAATGCTGTCCCATAGTCACATGGTCACATTTTGGATACTTGGCAACCTACTCACCTTTACGACTATTTGCAATATCTTGTATTCATGTGACCATGACTTTAGATGTTTTTTGCCAACGTCCGCTGTTTACTTCCTGTTTCTAGCAAAAAATGTACATTGGGTAAAATTAGTTCACTTATTGACCATTACATTTACTTAATAACCGTCGCAAAAAATGTTGCAAAATTGGGTCTGGTTACATGGTGACCTACTTAACGACCACAACTTATGATTGTAACTCTGGACTTGATTATGGTCATAAGTTGAGAACCATCTTATCTCCACAGCAAACCAGTAATGACAGTGAAAACTAGTGAGAACTGATCTAGTGTTAGGGGACAATAAGGATCTGGATGGGAGAAACAAATTGAAGTTGCATCTTAACAAAACTAGTTGTTATTTGTCCTGAAAACAATAAATACTAAACATTTCTGTTCCAGTGATAACTCTAAAAAAATTAGTGATTTTTCTAGGCTCACAATTACTGCTACATAGGGAGTGGAAGATATGACTAGAGAAGCTTTTACCCAGATGTGGGCAATGATGACCCACTTCATTTTTATCTCCTGTATAAATACTGCAAAGCATAGTATATAAAATATAATTTCTACCTCATACAACAGCCCCCCTTTATAATGCTAGTATTGCAAACACTGCAAAGATTACTAATGGACTTATGGATACAATTCCAAGTCTTTTGGCATATAAAGCCATTTGTGGTTCATTGTGTGTGGAAACTATAACCATCCATCTAATTTGCATACAATGTGTGAGGGTGTCAATCCTTTAAGTACAGGCCATAGGGAGCTGTGCTTTATTGACTCTTGCAAGTCTGTTTGTGTTGCACCTCCTTTGTATCCCACAAAATCAGGGGAGGAGCCTGCCGGAGCTTCTTCCAAATATGATTTTGCTTTCTATGATTAAAGGGATATTTGATTATGCAACAGTTCTTACCTATTTCTCTCAAGATCATCTTCCTGATTTTCTACAAGAGTGATGAGGCAAGAGATTGGGGAGAAGTCAGTTGTCTCTGGGGTGACCCTTACATCTGAAATAGTTTGCTCCCCAAGATCTAAAAAGCACCCTCCCTTCTAATATTCAGCTAGGCAGTTAAAACAGATATTTAGAGTAGCTTTTTATATTCAATCTGTTGTCAGGAGTTGCATGAGGTTTACCACTTTCTATATCTTGTATATGTTTTATTGCACACTGCCTAGAACCAATTAGAAGTGTGATAGCTTAATAATAAATGAATGAATAAATTGGTTCAGTTGGTGATGGGACTGTATCTGAATAGAGGTTTATAAACTTATATTATGAGAGAACCTTATAAAATTGCATTCTATCAACTCAAAGTATTTGTTAATATAGTTTAATATTGCTTATTCTGATTGGTAAAGTTTGACAAGCATATTTTTTTTAATGCTGTAAAACTGAAGACATTTGCTAAAAGATGAAACTATGTGTAGTTCTCTTGAAAGTTGAAAATATGTATACATTTGTTGCATTTTTAATATGAAATATAAATTGAAACTTTAGTTCCTGGTTAAAATTTTAAACAGATCATAATTTTTTTAGTATTTTGTAGGAGAGTTAAAGAAAAGACTGCCTTATCGAGAGTTTAGATATTTTTATTCACTGTGTAACCTAACTATATTACAAGCAAGCAGGTCACATAAGTCATTTGTTCTTAAATAAAGTGCTGTTTCATCAGTATGAATCCATTGAAATGAATGGATCTTTTATTAGATTAAATTAACAGTGCATTGGGGTATACTGGTGGTAATCAGTTATCTTTCCATAGCTAGAAATCAGGTTAGTTAGTTTTATTTATATTCCCAAAAGGCAATGAAGACGTTATGTCTTATTTTAAAAGTACCAAGTAATTACATCTATTATGTAGTCTACTGCTGTTTTTATTTCTCAATATTTCCTTTGTTAGATTAATATAGTACAAAACCTTCTCTTATAAATAAATAAAAAGCAATTATGTCTAAGAAAAGGACCATGGAAAAGGTACAGTACATATTCGTGGCTATATTTTTATTCAGGAATGCTTCATTGACTTTCCTTTTACTTCTCCATCTTCCTCATATTTCAAACAGTATTTATATATCATCTAAAGTGAAAATTTACTGGTGTTGTTATCTAATTTGATTCAAAAGGAAGATAAAGACTTAGTAGCTACAGGAGAAGAAGACATTGTAAAATGTGCTGATGATATGGAAGGACCCAGGGTGTCAATTTATCTATTGATTAATGGTTGTAATGTTTATTTTATATCATTAACGAACATCATCTGGAGAAGGAGGATGGTTTTGAGATAAATGAACCTGACTAAAGCAGATCTGTAAAACTGTAAATGCAGAGTTAGTATTTGGACTGTAGAGTGAAAGAAATCCAGTGTTTCATAAGATTATGGGAATGAAATATATTTTAAAGAGAGATGAATTAATGGAGTGGGAGTTGCAAACTATTAGTTACTGCAATGAACACAAGCCAGCTCTATAAAAAATGGAGGGAAATCATATAAGTGGAGATTTAATAAGGTTTTGATTATGGAGATTCTCAATCATCCAGGTCATTGTTGTCCCAAAGGTGCTTTTGGAAAAAGCAACTTATTAACCCATAGAACTTCTTTTTCAGAACTGAAGAACCTTAGAATTTTAGAGTAGAGGAGAGGAGAGGAGTAGAACAGAATGGAACGGAACAGAACAGAACAGAACAGAAGAGGTCTTCTAGTCTAATCCCTCTGCTCAAACAGGAGACCCTATACCCATGATGGTGAACCTATGGCATGATATCACAGGTGGCACATGGACCATTCATTTGTTAGGCACGCGAAGTGTTGCCCTGTCAGCTCCAGCATGCATACGTGCACTGGCCAGCTGACTTCAGCCTTCTTTTTCGGCTGATTTTTGTCCTCTGGAGGCTTCCCTAAAACCTCCAGAGGGTGAAAAACAACCCAACGTGCAAACCGGAAGTTCAGGAATGGAATACCGGTTTGCATGTTGGGCCACTTTTTCGCACTCCAGAGGCTTCAGGTAAGCCTCCTGAAGCCTCCGAAGGGTCTCCGGGGAGGGCGGGGGGAGGCTGTTTTCACCCTCATCAGGCTCCTAGAAAGTCTCTGGAGCCTGGGGAGGGCGAAAAACAGGTCCATTGTGCACCAAAAGTGGGGCAAGGGGGGGTCATGCATGCATGTGTGGGTGGGGATCATGCATGCATGCACATGGGGGTCATGCACATAGCATTATGGATGTGGCCATGCCCGTGCATGATCCCCCAGGGCTTCCCCCGCTTTTGGCACGCAATGGGAAAAAGGTTAGCCATCATTGCCCAATATAATTTCAGACAAGTGGCTATCCAGTCTTTCCTGAAAAACTTCCAGTGATTGAGTGCCCACAATTTCTGAAGTCAAGCTGTTGCATTAATTAATTGTCCTCATGGTTAGGAAGTTTCTCCTTAATTCCTGGCTCTTTCTCTCTTTAATTAGTTTTCATCAATTATTTCTTGTTCTGCCCTTTGGTGCTTTGGAAAATAAGTAGACACCACTCTTCTTTGTGACAGCCTGTCCAATACTGGAATACTGCTATCATGTCCAAGATTTCTGAAGGAGTTGGCAGATGTCATCTCAGAGCCATTGTACCAAATCTTTCAAAAATCATAGTGGACAGGGGAAGTACATGAGAAAAGGAAAAGGGAAGAAGATGAGCAAGTTCCCATCTTCAAAAAAGGGGGAAAAACACCCAGGAATCAATCAGTCTAACATCAATTACACACCAAACCTAACCCTGGGAAGATCCTGGAAAAGATCATCAAAAAACAGATCTGCAAACAACAAGAAGCAAATAAAGTTATAACTACTAGCCAGCACAGGTTTATTTTCTTTTATGTCTTTTTTTCTCCCAAATATGTTTTATTTTCATTTTCATTTTCATTTCATACAGTCACATATATACTGTGCATGACCGGGGCCATATAACATTGAACAATAAACACAGCCATCCTTGTCAAAAATACTCCCCAAAATACAAACCCAATATACCACTTCAACCCTCCATACACCCTTTCTTTCACCCCGCTCCAACTTTCCTTTCTCCCCTCCAACATTCCCCTCTCCTACTTCCCCTCCCACTCTATCACTCCTTTCTCCCAATACACTCCCTCCCTTCCATCTCACCCTCCTTCTGGTCCTCTCTCCCACCCTCTCTACCCCTCTTTCTTCTTTCCCTCTGCTCCTCCCTTTGGTGTATATTTCTACTATCTATCAATATATTCAGCTTCTTATTTTTACACTAGAATTAAAAAGGCAACAGTATACAAGTGCAATCATATTACTTTAAAATCTGGCACATACTATATTTCCCCCCTCCCCCCCTCCCCCCTATGACCCCACCTCCCTTTCCCCCCCCCCCCGACTTCCCAGAGCCCGTACACGGTATAGCTTTTTATCAAACCCAGTCTAAGATATATTAAAGCCAAGGAAATTAAAAAGAAAAAGAAAAAAGAAAGAGAAAAAAAAATCAGTAAAATCTCTGCGTTGAACTCAGCTTCTTGCCATTACACAAACTTTAAGCAGTTTACATTGTTCCTAATCTTAGTTGTTTGATTACCTGCAGGATTTCCCCAGAAGTTATTTGTTGGTTCAACTTTTGCCTGTACTCTTCTCTAACTAGGAGTATTATCTCTTTATCTAAGTATCTGTCTATATCTAAACCCTTAATTTTGTCCCCTTTTTACCTCCTTCCCTCTATAACACAATTTGGATACATTTCAAATTTTTCTTTTGATTTCCTCTTCCAATTCTTTTCGTTTTTACCCTGGTTTATGTCTATGTATTTTGTTTATATTCATCAGTACTCCTCTCATATATGCTTTACTTACATCCCCTACAAATTCCATGAATATGCCCTTATTCATATTCAGAACAAAGTATTCAGATGGCAATTTTTTTACAATCATTAATATACTTTTCATATCTAAATATACTCTCATTCGACCTCCAAGACCTTCTTGCCTGCACTACCCTTCCCAATTCCATCCAGACTGGGTTATGATCCAAGAGGACCCTCGCCGCAATCTTTGTCTTCTTCACCCTAGAAAATAAATCATTAGTGATTTGTATAAAATCAATCCTTGAAAGGGATTGATGTCCATCAGAAAAAGGGGTGAAGTCATATTCCTCTGCATTTCTTTCTCGCCAAACATTTCTCAATTCGAAGTTGTCCATCAAGTCTTTTTCCCTTCTAGAATTAGGTCTGATGCGATATATCTTCCAAAGGGATCTGCTTCAATTAACTCAGCCTTAATGTCTTTTCTTAAGTATACAACTATACCATTTTTCTTTTCCGTAGCAGAGGTCACAAAATATTGACCAAGTTCGGGGTTGAACAGATATTTTTGATCAGTTGATTAGATATGAATTTCTTGCAGACAAATATCGTTCTTGAACTGTTTGAGATCGTGAAATATTTTCTTTCTTTTCTGTAAAATGTTCAGACCATAACTCCTTGATCAATGGCCGATGATTATTGAGGTTGTTGCAATATGCCTTGTTTTCCCATTCGTCTGGTAGTCATACGGCTAGATCTTTGTTCTCTGGTCCCTTGCCCTTCCGGAAGGAGGAAATGGTGCTTTTTGTCTGGTAGTTGTGTGATTTGCTGTTTATCTTGCCCTTCTCGTAGTCTTTCTCCGGATCCAGATAATTCAGGGTGTCCCACCTTCAGGGTCTTATGATAAAAATCTCGGGCTTCCCATACAGAGTTGAGATGATATTTTTGCTTATCAAATGTAATTATGATACCAAATGGTACATCCCATCTATACTGTATCTGACGGTTTCTGAGTTCTTCCATTAGAAAAGCATAATCTCTCCTGGCTCTTAGCATTTGGGGTGGTATTTCTTTCAAGACAATCAAGTCCTGTCCGCCAATTTGAAGCCTGGTATTATAAGACTCTTGTAGTATCATGTTTCTAAACTCTCTTGTAGTAAAATATATAATTACATCTCTGGGGAGTTGCCTCTGTTTTGCCACCCAAGAGTTAGCGTGATAAATTTTTTCGATCTGCCAGTCAAAGTTGGACCCCGGTCTTTCCACCAGATGGTTAAAAGCCTCTAAGAAAATCTGCTTCAAGTTCTCCTGTTCATTTTCACGCAGCCCCCTGACTCTTAATGCAAGCTCCATCTGTTTGTAGTGTATCATAACAATTTGTTTTTCAGCGTTTTCAACTTTTTGTTGCACCACTTCAATTTTGGATGTCAAGTTAGTGTTGGCTTTATCAAGAACCTCTAGCTTATCTTCCATTCCAGAAACATATTCTGTCAATACAGTTACAAGTCCCACCATATCGTCCTTTGTTTTGGCAATCCTAGTATCAAGCTTATCATATAAGTCTGCATTAAATTTCTTTATCTCCTCTCTGAATTCTCTGAGAGTTTCTAAATTCTGCTCTCTAAATTCTCTAAGAGTCTCAAAAAAAAGTTCTTTCGTTAGCAAATCTCCAGTAGGGGGCGTAGAGGGTGGAAGCTGCAACTTTGTGCCAAGTGCGTGAGATGTACTCCCGAAAAGAGGTCTCCCTGAATTTGATTTTGATGCCATTATATCTTTTCTTCAAACAACTATTCAACAATTATTCAAACTCTGCTGGCCCGTTGTGTAGCTTACGAGGGAAGAAAGTATTAAGTCCCCCCTTTATTTGTTCTTAGAGGTTTTTCAAAAGGTTTCAGAAAAGAGCATTGTAACAAAGCAGGTTTCAAAAGATTAGCATTGTAACGAAACAGTTCATATTCATCTCTGTTTGGAATGTCTCTATATTAACAAGGAGTCTTTTAAAGCTTTTAAAAGTAGATAAGAAAAAAGTCTTGTTAACTCTTCAGAGAAACGAAACTAATTAGTAAAAGAATGCTATCTGGCTGTTCCTTTGATCTTTTCCTTTGCAGACAGTTAGGAATGTGGCACCCACCATTTTAGGAGCTTATTTTTTTAGAAACCAAGTGCACAAAGAAAGCTCTTTCTTTTTTTTAAAAAAAAGGCAGATAAGGTTCTCGGGTACGGATTCTGCTTGTATTAATCTCAAATAAATATATCAAAAATTGTCCTAAGTGGGGGTTCCTTGCTTTGCGCCATAATGATTACAGCAGAAGTTTCTGGCACGGAGATGTGATTCAGCCTTCGGTCGGCCCCCCTTCCATTCGCAGCAAAAAAAAAAAAAAAGCTGCAAATTTCAAAGAAAAGCTCTTACCAGCTGGATCTCTCTCTCACTCTTCTTTGCCTGAAGAATGAGTTTATCTACCAGGTATTTAGGCAGATAATGCGGCCAGGAACCCGGGGGCAGCTCATTAAGCTGCCGCCATCAGCAAGGTCCCGCCCCGGAAGGCACAGGTTTATTAAAAACAGATCACGCCAATCCAATCTTATTTCATTCTTTGATAAATCGCTAAATTAGTAGACCAGCGAAATGCTGTGGATATAGTATACTTAGATTTCAGTAAGGCATTTGATAAAGTAGACCACAATCCACTTCTTAGTCAGCTAGAAAAATGTGGAATAGACAACATCACCACCAGATGCATTTGTAGCTGGCTGACAAACTGTACTCAATGAATAGCCCTTAATGGCACTACATCTACATAAGTAAGCAGTAGGGTATCACAAGGTCCTGTCTTAGGCCCAGTACTTTTTAATATCTTAATAAATTATTTATATGGGGGAATAAAAGGGTAACTAATCAAATTTTCAGATGACACTAAGAAATAATCAATACTCTAGATGATAAGCTCAAAATCCAGATGGATCTTAACAGACGTGAACACTAAGCCCTATCAAACAAAATGAAATTCAATGTAGAGAAAAGTAAAGTCTTACCTCTAAATGTAAAGCTTTGTATACCACGAAGCCAAGAATGGAGGAAATTACACCTATCTCTTCTTGTGTCTCGAAAGAAAAATCTAGTAAAGTGTCTGATCTCATCAATCATTTTGAAGGAGGCAACACATCCTTTTCCAATGAGCTGAAGAAAGACTCTTCTGTTTTAAATGTTGATAAACCTCAAGGAAAATATGGAGCAGTGCCATCACTCAGACAAAATTCCTCACCCAGCATCCCCTCCACGAACAGGGAAACAGTAGAGATTGGTCTCAGGATGTACAGAATCACACAGCCAATGGCATAATAGCACAGAATCATTGGGACTCTCAAGAGAAGCGGTCTGCCCACCGTGCCTACAGAAACATTCAAAATGTCTGTGATGCAGTTGATAGCAGTTTGGTAAATGGAGAAAGAGGAAACACTAGTACGGACTCATTGCCAACCACAGCAACTTGCAGTGACTCGGCGCCCATTGCTGGGACCAGGCAGACCTCGAGCCCGGGAGCACCGCCTCGGCGGCCGCCAGGGATGAGGAAGCCGCGGCTGCGCCCAGCTCAGCCCTGCTGGAGTCAGAGGAGTCGGAGGAGGAGCAGCTGCTGGGCGCGGCCTTCATCCGGCACCTCAACGTCAACACCAAGCCCTTCGTGCCCAATGTCCACGCTGCCGAGTTCGTGCTGGCTTTCCTGAGGGGAGGCCCAGGACAGCCCGCCACGCCAACAGCCCCGTCGCCCCACCAGGCTTGCCCATGCCAACGGCCCCGTCGCTGATACATGGCCCCCGCAGAGAGGGAGGACTAGGAGGACGGGGAGCCTGTCCCCCCCAAACTATCGCCAGCTGCCCCAGCCGCCTCAGATATCCAGGCCCCACAGAGGAGGAGAACATGGAGAACGAGGAACTCCCCCCCCAAACTACCACCGGCCCCAGCTGCCTCGGACTTGCGCTGAGTTCCTTCCCTGCGGGGCTCGGATGAAAGTTCTTCCCTGTGGAGCTCAGATGAGGGCCCGGTTTCAGGCAGGCTGCAGGAAACAGCAGAGGAGAGTTCCGTGCCAGAGCTGGAGACCTGAAGGACGCCAACCCGAGATCTCCCCCAAGCGGTTGATAACACCTCCTGCTTGGAGGTTCCCCTGCTACAGTTAAGTGACTTTCTGGGGACAAGACTGTTCGGAACCACTGATCGGGACTTCCAATTTTTTACAGTCTTCAGCAAATTCAACTTTATGAAACAAGAGTATTCAGTAGTATTTTTTTCCTCAGAGGGTTACATCAGTTAGCATTCTGGAGTAATACTCCATATTATACTCTGATATTACAGTATAATTAGGCCTGCGATGGTGAACCTTTGTGGCTCGTGTGCCATAAGGGGGGGAGTGCAGCGGGGTCGTGCACGGGCATGCCGCACACATAATTAAGGTGACCAGATTTTCAGATTGGTAAAGAGGGACACCATTGTCCGGGGGGGGGGGGTCTTAATTAAAAATTTTATATGGAGCAACAAAAATTTTCATAGAACGCAAAAATAGTATTGTAATATATTTTTTTTATTTCAACATAACTACAATTTACAAATATAATACATTTATTGTATTATTATAATACATTCATTTACTGCTTGATTGTGTACAAACTCTAGCCAAATTTTTGAAGATTCTTTTTCTTTTTCAAAAAACTCTTCTAAAATTCTAGGACATTTATCCTGTGATAGAAAGTAGGTTTTAAAAGGATTGTATATTTTCAAAATTCTTTCGACAGCTGGCAAAAGAGCTAACCAGCACGTTTTACTGTATCCAAGTATTTTCTGATATTTGACTTCCGCAGTTTCACAAAATTCTTTAAGCATTTCAACGTGCACAGTGTATATATAGAAATAAGAATATATTTTAACAACAATATTTTCCACATCTACGGGCAACAAGTCAGCAGCTGTTTGAATGGTGTTATGTATTATGTGCGATGCACAACCAACACCAATAATGTTTTGATTAAGGTTTTTGTTTAATTTATAAAAAATATTATTTGTACCTCTTCTTGCTTTTCCTCCAAAATTTGTGTTTGTGTTGTCTCCACAATATGCAATTATTTTATGTTTTAAATTGTTTTGTTCCAAAATATCAATAATGGAACTGAAAATTATTTCAGAAGTTTCGCCGGGGAAAGAAACAAAATCTAAAATTCTAATTTGTATTCCAGTTTCCGAATCAAAAAAAATCTAATAATGGTTGGAAATAATTTTATATCCTTATGATTAGATGCATCAGAATATATGGATATAAAATTAATTTTCTCTAGATTTTTGTTTAATTTGGAAAATGCATATGGGCAAAGCACATTACACACAATTGCCTCGGATTTTGTTCTAGCACAGGCAAATTTTTTGTTGAATAACTTTTTGACAACTTGTGATGTACAGTCCATAGATCTGAAGGAATGGTTGTGATTAATAGCATGAAAAGACATAAGTCCTTCTGCTAATGCTAATTTCTTTTCTTCGTCTCCATAAGTTGTTTTCCGAAAAAATTCCTGTATTTTGGAGGAAGATGCAGCAATATCTAAATATCTTTTATGTTTCTGTGTCTCCAAGTGCTTTGTAATATCATTCTTCCTGCCGTGCGAAATAGAAAATTCACCATTACATTTCTCACATTTTACTATGTGATCGCTTTTGGTTTTTTTAAGAAAAGGAAATTCACTTCTTAGATCATCGTTGAATTTGCATCCTCTTTTCTTACTCATTATGTTAATAATCTAAAAGAAATTAAAATTATACGATTTTATACGATATAAAATTCAACGAGGGTGAAACACACTAAATCTGGCAAAGCTGCCTTGCACCAATCTGGCCTGCCCATAGAATAGCAGCCACTTTGAGATACATAAACCTGGTCTGAACATATTGCATCACAAAGAAAACATTTGCAAAAAGGAACATTTCTTGTAGTAAATAAATTTTATAAACAATTAAAAAATAAAATTCTCCAAAAAATAATTAAAAAAAGATATTCTATAAATAAAAGAAATCCTTAAAAACCATTGTTAAGTATTACACCAGCAATAATTTACACTGTAACCATTTCAAACTATTCCACACCGAATAAATTGAAGTAAAACCATTTTTAAAAATTCTATACTCAATACTTTGAAATGTATTGTGCATAGAATTTTTAAAAATAGTTTTACTTCAATTTATTCTGTGTGGAATAGTTTGAAATGTTTTACTTCAATTTATTCTGTGTGGATTCTTTTTTTAAATTGTCTTGCACAATTTAAATAAACCATTTTTAAAAATGGTTTATTTTAATTTATTTTGGATAGAATCTTTTTTAAATAGTCTAAGACAATTTAAAAAAAGAATCCACACAGAATAAAACTATTTTAAAAAATCCTATGCACAATAAATAAAATATTATTTTAAAATACATTAAAAAAATAAAAGAAAAAAACCCTGGTCATTTACCAGCGGGCAGAATCAGCAGAACTCCGATATGATGGATCCTCACAGTGATGGATGGAAGCAACAGGGAGCAGGCAGGCAGAGAGGCAGCAGGAACAGGTAAGACACTGGACTGGACTGTGGAGGGACAACAAGGCTAGGGTCACTAAGCAGGTCTGGAGAGGGGGGGCGGGGGGGAAAGCTAGGCCACCTTCGCCACCAGCTTGCAGTTTTTGTGAAAGCTAGGTGGTTACTGCCAGCCCGCGACTTCACTAGGGAATGCCTTCGCAAGGGAAGGCCTTTCCTTTATGAAAGCTAGGCCGCGACGGTTACTGCAGGTCCACAACTTCGCTAGGGAAGGCCTTCCCTTGCGAAAGGTAGCCTGCCGCTGCCCACCCAAAGCCTCCTGAGTCCCACCACCAGGGCTTAGTTGCTTACCTGAAGCAGCAAGCTCCTGGAAGGCGAAGGCGAAATGGAGGTTAGACTCAAGCAGCGCGAAGCTTTTAAATTTAAACTTTTTGACCCCAGCCTGCTCACTGATTGGCTGGACTCCAGCCAATCAGTGAGCGGCAGGCTGGGCTGGCTTAGTGCGGATGGGCGAGGGAGCGAGCAAATTGTGAAAAATCGGGACTGTCCCACGAAAAGTGGGACATCTGGTCACCTTACTCATAATGCAATCCCCCCCCAGTGCACATGCGCACATGATAGGTATGACCCCCCCCTATTTTTTCCATGCTTTTTCACCCTCCCCAGGCTCCAGAGGCTTTATAGGAGCCTGTGGAGGGCAAAAACAGCCTTTCTCCCCCCCGGAGGCCCTCCGGAGGCTTCAGGGATCTTCAGGAGGCTTCCCTGAAGCCTCTGGAGGACTGAAATGGACCCTACAAGCAAACCAGTTTGCTTGTAGGGCTGTTTTTAGTCCTCCGAAGGCTTCAGGGAAGCATCCGGAAGGTCCCTAAAGCCTCCAGAGGGCTTAAACTGACCCTATGTGCAAACCGGAAGTCTGTTCCCGAACTTCCAGTTTGCCCATAGGGCCAGTTTTTTGTGCTCTGGAGGCTTCAGGGAAGCTCCTGAAGCCTCCAGAGGGCCTCCAGGGGGGCAGGGGAAGCTCTTTTTGCTCTCCCCAGGCTCCTATAAAGCCTCTGGAGCATGGGGAGGGAGAAAAATGGCTTTAAAAAAGGCTGAACTCAGCTGGCCAGTGTGCACATGCATGCTGGCCAGCTGACAGGGCAACGCCTCGCGTTCCCTGACAAATGGCTCCATGTGCCACTGGTGGCACATGTGCCATGGGTTCACCATCCCGGATGTAGGCCATGTATAACTGACAGATTGGATGCCAAATTGTGATTTTAATATAAAATATTTAAATATCTATTATTTAATACTTTATCCTACAATTTTAAATTGGTTATTCCTTGAATGTTTTTATTTGTTCTGGTCTCTGGTCTTTCATTGTAATAAACTTTGATTTGATTTGACTCTTGGATTTGCTTCTAGATTTCATTGATAGTGTTACTTACATTAAAAAAGCATTTAATGAATTGCTTTAAAAAAATAGAAAAATGTTTTTAATCTGAAAATCAAGGGATCCATCCCATTTTGCCTGCTTCTTCTTCCAAGTGTATCTTCCAGGAACTCAGAAAAAAAGAATTTCTAGACCAATACTAACAAGTTAAAACACTCACCTATCTGTGGCCTGTGGGGAGTGTCAGACCTGCCTGGCTCAGCTTGGGGCTTCTTAGGCATTCTGCCATTAAAAAAAGAAGAGGTGGGAGGATGTAACGGGGAAGGATGAAAGAGCAATAAATAAAAAAAATAAAGGTATCACATACACACAATGTGATAGAAATTGGGAGGGGGGAATGACAGGTGAGAAGGACCAGAGCAGCCAGATCCTATTTTTACCAGGATCCCAGGATCCTGAGAAATATGCAGATTACATCCCCCCCCCCAAAAAAAAACATCACGGAGGTCTCAAAATATCTTGGCAAGCTCTGGTTGGCTGGAAACGGGCTAGTCATGGGGGGAGGGAAGGACTGGCGGCAACCTACATCTTATTTTTGTATCCCATGCACATGTAATTTCAGAACTGGCTTGACTTTACTGCAATCAACACTCTTAGTAAAAGACCCTTTTGCTTTAACCAAATGGAGTTGAAGGCTTTTCTTTCTTAAGTGATCGGATTGGGGCAGGCCTGACAGAGCGGTTGTGAAAAGGAGTGTATGTTTAACGTTTGTGCACAGATGCACATGAGATTGGAATGTATAAGCTCATGGGATCTGATGAGGACAGAAGAGAAAGAACTTGTACCTAATGTTTATTAGACCCATAAATGCTCACCTTATTCTTTTTACTTCTGCTTCTTTCCAACAGTCTTCACCCAGTGCTATTTTTACAAAATACCACCCTAAAATGCTGATTCCTAGGTCAAAACTATCCATGCTTCAGAGTGTGGGTAGACTAAAATAAGCTGTATATTCTAAAACAATCTGTAAATTTGGCATATAATTTTAAAATTAAATGAAAAAGAAATATTACTTTGTAAGTCTAATTTATCTTAAGTATATTTTTCATTTTGATACTGAAAGAGCTTGAATTGCTATGATTAGTTTGTCAACTTCAAAACAGATCAGGCCTGCCGCAGCCATCTTTCTGTTTCTCAGCTTGCCACACAGTATGGGAGGGAGAAGTGGTCTGGAATGTCAGATAGACCAGTGGTCTCCAACCTTGGCAACTTTAAGACTTGTGGACTTTAACTCCCAGAGTTCCTCAGCCAGCAAAGCTAAGAGGAGTTGTCAAAGAGATGCCAGGATACCTAATTGGACAATGTGACCTGTGACAATAAGGGAGGGAGTTATCTATTCTTTAATTATACTGAAACTGCAGGAAATAGTTAGATCCGGCTCCTTTCTCTCTCTTTCCTTCCGTGCCGCCAAGTAAGATAGTTGTTACAATGCCAGCTCTGAGGCCTCTCATCAAACCCAATATTGTCAAAAAGAGGACCAAGAAGTTCATCCGTCATCAGTCTGATTGCTATGTCAAAAACAAGCATAACTGGTGTAAGCCAAGAGGTATTGACAACAGAGTTCGCAGAAGATTTAAGGGCCAGATCTTGATGCTCAACATTGGCTATGGGAGCAATAAGAAAACAAAACACATGCTTCTCTTGGGATTCCGGAAATTTCTTGTTCATAATGTCAAAGAGCTGGAGGTGCTAATGATGAGCAACAAGTCATTTTGTGCAGAAATTGCTCATAATGTTTCATCCAAGAACCGGAAGATCATTGTGGAGCGAGCAGCTCAGCTTGCTATCAAGGTTACCAACCCAAATGCCAGACTGCGCAGTGAAGAAAATGAATAGTTTGTCTTGAACAACTATATTTAATAAAGTAAAGTTAGATCTGGTTTTGTTTTCATCTGTGCTGAAATGATGTACTCAATAAAACAGTTCTTTGAGAAAACTGCAAGTCTTGGAGTGCTCAATTGGTTGGGTTCATTAGTTGGAACCTTGACATAGTTCTTACAGTTTGTAGAGAGACAGAAGCCTATGACCTGTTGATTCTCCTTGCTCTCTTAATAATTTTTATATATAATTTGTCATGGTGATTGGATAATTTTTCCAGTGATTCATATCCACAGGCTTTCAGAACTAGTGGGTTTCACTCTCTCGTGGTATTTATGTATGGCTTCTCTCAATATCTCTAGAAGAATTGGAATAAGGTGGTGCCCTGCCTAAACTTTTGCCAGGATTTTAATATTCAGAAAACAGTAGGAATATACATGGATATCAGAAAATAACCTGAAGCCAAAAGAGAGCCTGTTTCTATTTAGCTACCCAGCTCACTCAGATAGTGAGGGTTGAGAAGTGCATTTCAACCTTTGCCTTAGAATACATTGGAATAGAATAACAGAGTTGGAAGGGACTGTGGAGGTCTTTTAGTCCAACTCCATGCTCAGGCAGAAAACCTTTTCAGACAAATGGTTGTCCAATCTCTTCTTAAAAACTTCCAGTGTTGGAGAATTCACAACTTCTGGAGGCAAGGCCACTAGTTAATTGTTCTAATTGCCTAAACTTCTTCTTAGTTCTAGGTTGCTTCTCTCCATCCACTGCTTCTTGTCCTGCCCTCGGGTGTTTTGGAAAATAGCTCCACTCCCTCTTTGTGGCAACTCCTGAGATATCGGAACATTGCTATCATGTCAACCTTAGTCCTTCTCCATTCCAGGCTACATATATCTATTTAAAAGGGAAATGTCTTTTTAATGTTTTTGGTCGTTAATCTATCCATCTGCCTGAAAATATCTTCTGAGCTTATCTTCTATCTGCCTTGCAGTAAGTAGAAAACAAAACAAAATAAGAATTCTATTCTAAAGGGTCTGAGATGTAACAATGAGCATCATTGAGAAGTATAGTTTACTTTGTACTCAACAGGAATGTGCAAATCAAAATTTTGCTCTTGAACAGTTCACTGAATAAATGTGAGAGATGATTTTTCTCCCTAGACTTGTTCAAAATAAGAACAGTATGTGATAAAAAGAAGTGATTGAAATGATATCTCTCAATCATCATACTGCCCACTCAGTGGATTTTCTCACTTAAACAATTCATTTAATGGCCGTTCAAAGTTACAACGGCACTAAAAAAAGTGAGAGAACCATTTTTCACAGTTCCAACATTTTCAGCATCCCCATGATCATGTGATCAAAATTCATATGCTTGACAACTGTTTCATAGTTAAGACCAGTAATGGGGTTCAAATAATTTAACAACCGGTTCTCTGCCCTAATGACCAACTGGGTAGGCGTGGCTCAGTGGTCATGTAACTGGATGGGCGTGGCCAACTCAACATCACTCACATTGATGGGCGCTTCGCCTTTGCTGTTACAATGTAATCAGGGTTAACCGGAGACACAGTTTCTGTAAGCAAGTCAATCAAGATTAGGCTAGAAGCAACACCAGAATGTTTCCTTCCTGCCTTCCTTACAGGATTAGCCTTGTAAAGTGGAGAAAAACAAAAGGAGATTTCTTCCAACAACCGGTTTTCCGAACTGCTTAGAAAGTTAACAACTAGTTCTCCTGGATAGGTGCGAACTGGCTGAATCGCACCACTGGTTAAGACCATTGCTGTGTCCCAAGGTCATGTGATCCCTTTTTGACAAGCAAGGTCAATGGAGAAGCCAGATTTGCTTTACAGTCATGTTACTAGGTTAACAACTGCAGCGATTCACTTAACAACTGTAGCAAGAAGGTCATAAACTCACTTAACAAATGTCTCACTTAACAACAGAAATTTCAGACTCTATTGTTGTTTTAAGTCGAGGACTACCTGTATTGAGGGGTCTTTTGCTGCAAATCCCAATTTGGATAGTCTGCTAATTGTATTTAACTAAGAGAAAAGGACTTCTGTGATGATTAAGTTTACCATTGGATGCAAAGTTTTACTCCTTTCCATGCTAGGACCCAATCTGGGTTAAGTATAATGGATTAGATAGTTATGACTACTCAAGAATAAATGAGATTAATTAAAATAATGAGAAATATAGGGCTTAGTAGGTTCCTATTGCAAAACAAGGCCCACAGAGATGACTCTTCCAGGTATATTGAAGTAGGTGAAGTGACTGGTCTATATATTTTGCATCCTCCAGCATGCAAGAATGCAGTTTACAGAATTCTGGATTACCTGGTCAAAAGCAAAATGGAAAAGTAGACCAGACTCTTCTGATCTGACACCTACCTTACCCAGATCACATGAGTAAGAGCTGAGAACCAGGTGGGATTTAGCTGAAAGATGAAGCAAATGTAAACTCTGTCATGCTGATTTAATCATCTTCTCTTTTTTATTGGAAGATGTTTGTGTAGTTGCCCAATGAAAGAGTTTCCAACAATAGTAAATGAAATGTCGATGCCATAACATGCCATTTGATCTGTATGTTAAAAAGCACCTTAAATAGATATTGAAAAACAATATCTTATTAAAAATGTTAAAATGATTTCCTTTGGTCTAACACAGGAAGCATTCATTACAAAGCATCTTTATGCTTTGCAGCATGATTCATTTATCTGCAGAAGACAAAGAGGAAACTGAACATTTTAAAAACTGTAAGGGAAAAAAATGCTTTCCTCTCTGTGTTTAATGTCCCAATCCCCTGAAGGAAGATTTAATTGCTTTGTGAATGACCCTCAAAATCATATGGAATGAACCTGTTGTCTGCTTTGAAGAGGAGACAGTGTTATTTCATTCCAAGTCCATTGTTATATAATTATTGGATGCATATAATAAATGAAAAGTAATCAGTAATCTTTAATCAAACAAGGTGCTTTGCCTCACTGCGATGAATGCTTATGAAATAGATGGCACAATTTTATTTTTTTATAAAATGTGCAAGTAATTATTTTAGTTGATGACCGTCATTTGCACATTTTCAAGTTCCACCAACGTGTATGCTATGCTGACCATTTCAGTGATTGATTCTTGAAATAATTTACTGAAACATTTTCAAGGATCTTTTTTATACCAAAGAGCATGCTCTAACCATTCCTTGATATCTGCATACTTTAAGGAAAGAAAATGTCATAGAATAAAACATTGTTCTATATAGTAGTTTTAAAAAATAATGTTTCTTTTACTTTGCAATTTTTTAAAAAATAGGGCTAGACAATGGAATAGGGTTTGGGAGAGAACAGAACAAAAATTATAGCAGGAATATTGAAGCCACGATTACAAATGGAAGAAACCCTGAAGATGAACTCTTAATAAAATGGTTTCCAGCCTATGTTCCCTATTCCAAGTAGGACAAGATAATCAGAACATCAGTTTTCAGGTCTTCTTTGCATAATGTAAATCATGCCAAGAAGTGCCAGGCAGCTGCAGTAGGGAATTACATGAGATATGCGTCTGTTTAATTTCAATTGATTGTTTTCTTTGAAGATTGCTGTAAGAGTTGTAAATGATAGATATTTTATTTAGTCTGCAAAAAGGAGTAATATTTTATTTAATTTAAGGGTCTGTTTAGTGCCTCTTGTAGTGCATTTTGATTACTTTTAGTGACTCAAAGTAATATTTAATAATTGTTAGTTTTCTTTTTAGAGAGTTCTTAGGAAAGCAACAAGAGTTCTTACAGCAACATGGATAATTAACTTGAAGCATGCCTGTCTCTGGGGGAGCATCAGATATGCAAATGAGGAAGTTAAGATTTAACAAGACATGCTGGTAATCACTAAAAGTTTTATTACATTAAAATACCAGTTTATTAAAAGACTTAATGGTTTTAATTTATTATTACAGCATCAATATGTTTAAAAGTACATATACATACACACACACACGTATGTATGTATGTATGTATGTATGTATGTATGTATGTATGTATGTCTTGGCGTATTCAGGTCTTTTCCTGTGTAAGATTGACAGTATCTTGGCGACGTTTCGATGAGGTCACACTCATCATCTTCAGGCTGGTGCTTTTGGCTTCGTGCTTGTGTGAGCAAAGCATGATCAGAGCTGCCATTTTTCTATAAATATAGGTGTGTGTGTGTGGAATGTTGGCTTTGTTGCTTTAAACAGATTGGTTGGCTGTGTTGTCACATCTTGATTGATTGATGGAATTGATGTTGGTGAGGGTAATTGGTGATGGTGTCCTGTGTTGTTCTGGGTCCTGTGTCGGTTTTTGTGACTGGGACTTTTTAAAGCAATAAAGCAAACTTTCCACACCCACCCACCTATATTTATAGAAAAATGGCAGCTCTGATCACACTTTGCTCGCACAAGCACGGAGCCAAAGGCACCAGCCTGAAGATGACATGTGTGACCTCGTCGAAACGTCACCAAGATACTGTCAATCTTACACAGGAAAAGATCCAAATACCTATACCTATGAAAATGTACGAATATAAATATAAATATAAATATAAATAATATAAATATAAATAATATAAATATAAATATAAATATAAATATAAATATAAATATAAATATAAATATAAATAATATAAATATAAATATAAATATAAATATAAATATAAATATAAATATAAATATAAATATAAATATAAATATAAATATAAATATAAATATAAATATAAATATAAATATAAATATAAATATAAATATAAATATAAATATAAATATAAATATAAATATAAATATATATTTATATTTATATTTATATTTATATTTATATTTATATTTATATTTATATTTATATTTATATTTATATTTATATTATTTATATTTATATTTATATTTATATTTATATTTATATTTATATTTATATTTATATTTATATTTATATTTATATTTATATTTATATTTATATTTATATTTATATTTATATTTATATTTATATTTATATTTATATTTATATTATATTTATATTTATATTTATATTTATATTTATATTTATATTTATATTTATATTTATATTTATATTTATATTTATATTTATATTTATATTTATATTTATATTTATATTTATATTTATATTTATATTTATATTTATATTTATATTTATATTTATATTCGTACATTTTCATAGGTATAGGTATTTGGATCTTTTCCTGTGTGTCTGTGTATGTATGTGTGTGTGTGTGTGTGTGTATATATATATATATATATATATATATATATATATATATATATATATATATATATATATATATATATATATAGGGTCTGTGTATGTATGTGTGTGTGTGTGTGTGTGTGTGTGTGTGTGTGTATATATATATATATATATATATATATATATATATATATATATATAGGGTCTGTGTATGTATGTGTGTGTGTGTGTGTGTGTGTGTGTGTGTGTATATATATATATATATATATATATATATATATATATATATATATATATATATATATATATATATATATATATATATATATATATAGTCACAATCCCAGGGGTTGTGACTTTAAATATATACCTTTCACCCTGGCCTGGCTGATAAGGAGCTCAATGGTTAACACATCTGCCTAAGAGGCAATAGAGCACAGGTTCGATTCCCAGCAAGGGTATGGCTAGATGATGAGAGCTAAATAGCTTGAAATAGATCTATACTAGTCTCCCTTTATTTATTTATCAGCACAAATATAACAAATATATCTATCTATCTATCTATCTATCTATCTATCTATCTATCTATCTATCTATCTATCTAATATATATATATATATATATATATATATATATATATATATATATATATATATATATATATATATATATAGTGCCACAACCCCTGATAAGCCCCAATTATGGGAGGAAGCTAACTGCTTCCATCATCTGTCAATCAGCTCGTCACAAGAGTCCATCACTACAGAAACCCAATATTTTTACTGTTGCCTTTGTTATATTTGTGTTTTATTGTCTCCCTTTATTTATTTATCAGCACAAATAAAACGTGTGTGTGTGTGTGTGTGTGTGTGTGTGCGCGCGCATATGTATATGTATATACATACATACACTGGAAAAAGATGTTGGATAGCCATTTGTCTGAAACAGTATAGGGTTTCCTGCCTAGCCAGTGGTTGGACTAGAAGACCTCCAAGGTCCCTTCCAACTCTGCTATTGTATTTTTTGTATATGTATATCTGTATGTGTATGTGTATGTGTATGTGTGTGTGTGTGTGTGTGTATGTGTATGTATGTATGTATGCATGTATGTACAGTATGTGTGTGTGTGTATTTCTTCATTTTCTCTTTTTTTTAAAGACGTAAAAGTAAGATTTTACAAAAATACTGTAAAAATTGTAAAGTGCTGTTTGTTAGGAAGAAATAAGTCACAGCGTGGGGAAGTATTTCAGAATACAATATATACTGTTTTAATTTCCTTCAGAATTTTTTTTAGGTAGAAACAAGTACAAAACTGGGTGACAAGGAAAGGAAGAATGGACAATATTTTTACTTATAATTCAATCAAAATGTGATTAAAGTTAAAATTCAGCCACCATCAAAATAATGTAATAAAAACATGAATAGATTACTGGAAGGGAAAAGAATTACATGATCATTTTGTACAAAAGGGAAAAACTACAGGTTTGATATTGGTTGCTTAAGAGCAAGACATTTGAACTAATGCAATCAAGGCCAAAATTGAAAAGTCATCAATTATTCAAAGTATAAAAAAGCAGAAGAATCAGTAGTTCATATACTCAATTCCTGCAAGAAGATTGATCATTATGGGATTATGTATTATAAATAATGACATATAACCCTGTCAAATTATCTACTAAGACTGTATTACTATTATTCTTCTCATCCTTACTAGTACCTATCTCTTCCCACTTATGGCTATATCCATATTGCTTGTATCTTTACAACTTATATTGTTTTTATTGTTTCCTAGTATGATTCAATTACTTATTAGTATACTATGATTATCACTAAGTGCTGTATCTTATGATTCTTGAGGAATATATTTTATTTTTTCTTTATGTACACTGAGAGCATATGCACCAATGACAAATTCCTTGTGTGTCCAATCACACTGGGCCAATAAAGAATTTCTATTCTATTCTATTCCATTCTAAAACCATCATCTGCCTGTAATGAACATATTTGTGGGAACATGTATTTGAAAAAATTAATCAAAAGTAAGCAGGTGGCATGGTGGATAGTATGCAGTATTTCAGGCTGACTGTGTGCAGTGCCAGGAGTTCAATCCTGACCAGCTCCAGGTTGACTGAGCCTTCTATCCTTCCAAGGTCAGTAAAATGAGGAGCCTGATTGTTGGGGCAACATGCTGACTCTGTAAACTGCTTACAGCACTATGAAGTGGTATATAAGTCTAAGTGCTATTGCTATTGCTATTGTGGGTTTTCTGAATACCAATTGATAACACACCAGATTTAACTGCGATTGAAAAGAAGCAAGTGTGATAATTGATGTGGCAATACCATATAGTAGAATAGAGGACAAAGAATCCTCTGGATGCTGATTTTTGAATCTAAACTTCTTTGTAGTTACTGCTTTTGTGTTCAATGGATGAGCAAGAAATTGTTCTTTGTACATTCTCTTTCCCATCTTATATTGTCATGTTCCCCTGGTACACCCATGTTACACCTATCCTCCGCGAACTGCACTGGCTCCCTATTAGTCTCCGGAGGCGCTACAAAGTGCTGGTAATTACCTTTAAAGCCCTACATGGCACTGGACCTGGATATCTGAGAGACCGTCCTCTACTGCACACCTCCCAACATCCGATAAGAACTCACAGGTTAGGCCTCCTCTGGATGCCGTCTGCCGGACAATGCCGGCTGGCGACCACTCGGGGGAGAGCCTTTTCTGTTGCTGCTCCGGCTCTGTGGAACGAGTTACCAACAGAGATCCAGACCCTCCCCACCCTTGCAGCCTTCCAAAAAGCCACCAAAACCTGGCTGTTCCGGCAGGCCTGGGGTTGCTGACTCAAATCAGGTCAACCCCCAATTAAACCGGATGTATGTTGTGTTTTTAAAATGTTTGTATTGTTTTATGTTCTCCCCCTGTATGTTATTTTATTTTATTCGTACTTGTAAGCCGCCCTGAGTGCCTCCCGGGATTGGGCGGCATATAAACCCATTAAATTGCTAATTGCTCCTTATCTTTGTCATTTTTCTCAAACATTTCTATTTTGACAATATTTTTCACACTTGCTGAATTCAGCTTTTCTAAAGTCTAAGGTAGACTATGTTTGAATGTCCCTCTTTTTTAGTATTATTAATTTCTATATGACCTACAGCTTTCATCCAAACTCTCCATTACTTTATATTTCATTTCAACATTTCTTTTGCACTTTTGATAATAGGCAATTTCCTGTCTTTTATTTGTTATGTACCATATATTCAAATAAAATAACTATAAATCAATTTTCACAGATATTCTCATATGTATATAATTCTTTACATATAATGCTGTTTTTTCTTTTTTGTAGTATCATCCTGAACATGAAAATTTACATCCATTTTTAATCGGTTCACTATCCAGACATTTTTCCCTCTGATTTTTACAGAAGTTTAAGATAAGGTTAAAGAAATTATGTGTAGGTTAAAGAGCCATGAATGGGAAAAATTGGATTTTTGATCATCAGTTTTTTCCATATTACTAATTTGAGGAAGTTTTTCATTTAAAGGTGAATAAGTTCATTTATATGAGAAAAAATGTTTCATAGTAAAAGATCATAGACTGTACAGCAGGGGTGGGTTCCTGGCAGTTCTAATCTATTCTATAGAAGAGGTTCCACAAATCTACAGTGCCATTTAGAGCCAGTTCCAGCTCCCTCCCGCACATCATCAAGATGAAGAGCGAGAGGAGGAATTCTGGGAGTTGAAGTCCACAAGTCTTAAAGCTGTCAAGTTTGAACACCCCTGGGGTTTTTCTTCTAAAGGGTTAGGGGTGTAAAGGTCTTGTAACTTGACAGCTTTAAGACTTGCGTGCTTCAAATGCCAGAGTTTCTGAGCCAACATTTTGGTTGCTAAGCAAGAGCGTTGTTAAATGAGTTTCACCACATTTTACAAGCTGGCCATGCCCACCCAGTCACATGGTTGGCAAGCCACTCCCATCTGGTCACATGGCTGGCAAGCCACTCCCACAAAGCAGGCCACACCTACAGAAGAGGTTCTAAAAATTCTTGAAACCACCACTGTTGTACAGTTGCACATATACTAAAAATAGAGGATGGTCTGATCAAAATGTATAACAGAACATAGATGTCATAGTTCAGTTTAACTATCAAATAAGCCCATTTTTAAATATAGAGACTTTTTAAAATTTCTATTAACATGATCCCTGTTATATTTTGCTTGTAGTACTGTACAGGTTTTTTTCTTCTCTGCCTCTCATTCTCTGTTTAAAACCTAAGAGAGTCTGTGTTACTTATCTTAAAGTATACTGATTTTTTTCCAAATTATTTTGAAAAATTAACAATCTATATTACCTTTATCAAATTATATTATCTATTATATTCTTTATCAAATGGAACAAGCTAACAGAGTATGATTTTTAACAATATGGAATGTGAATTTGGTTTTTGGTATTTGAATGTTATCTTTTGTTTTTTGGGGAAAAAACATGTCCATAGTACAGCAGGATGAAAAATATAATTGTAGTTTTGTCTTTTACAGTCCAGGATAAATAAATGCCAGAATTAAACGGAGATGTCCCAAATGTATGAAATCATACTTCAAGGATAAAATATTGTCATGCCATTTCTATTCCTGTTCCTATGAACATTTAGGTGAAACTGCCTCAGGACCTAATCAGATCATGTTCATTTGCATATACTAAAAACTCTGCAATGAGATTTCAACACATTCAGAGTATATAATGTCACTTTAAAAATCATTTGGTATAATACATGTTCTATAATTCAGAATGAGTGGTTGCTGGCACTCAAGCAGAATAGTTTGACAAGTCTCTTTATGAAATGAGCATCTGCTTAAATTACTGGTCTTTTAATTGTCAATTTAATTTTGTGTTTATTAAACATGTTTGAAGGTGGCACTGTGCAAGTACCTCTTATGTGTCTTGAAAATGCTGCAGTATTGATAAAATGTCAAGGCTTCTACTTGGGATTGACAATAATAATCAAGTTTACCAGAATCATTAAGTTAGCTTTTGAGAGCAGGAGGAACTAGTGAAAAGGGTATCCTTCTCTGGCATTATTAGCACCTTTTATTCCACAACTCCACAAAGCAAGTGAATATTAAGTCATTGTTGCTTTTCTATTAATTCTACACTACAGGAAAAAAAGTAATTGAAAGCACTAGGGAATAATTGGATTTATTGTAACTTATTGCTGTAAAGTTAAGCACAGTAGATTCTGTCAGTAGTGTGATGCTCTTATTTATGTTTGTTTTCAAGTTGCAGTGCAGTTAATTAAGTTTAAAAGCTACTCTTTAAGATTACGATCTGGGATTTAGCAAATTTTTCTCTTTTTCTATGAAGAAAATGAAGTGCATTGAAAGAGTTCAACATTACTTATGGGAGCATGAGAACAACCACTGATGTTAATATTCCAACTTGATTAAGGACAGGATAAAGCACTTTGTACATCTACCAATGTAAATTGGTAAATTGAGGGAGATCTAAAAACCATAGAATTCCAAGAAACACTGTTATTTCCTTTCCTTTCACCTACTTTATTATTTCTAGTGCTGTTACCCTTTTTTATTTACTCCCAAAGAAGTTGTTAAACTTTTCTTGGAGTAGATCAGTGTCTGATGACATTGATAGGCTGGATGCATGTTAAAAAATTAAGACATAATCCAGAAAAGATAGACATGCTCCTAGTTGAGGAAGCACATAAACTCTGGGATAGGAGTTCAACTTCTAGGTGGAAAAGTTTTGCCCATAAATAATAAGGGGCTAATATTTTTAGCTTTGCACTTGAAAGAAGCTGTCACAGAACACCCATGCTTAGCTTAAGATGGTGTACCAGTGTATCATTCTAAGGTTCTATTCTATTTTTTTAATACTGCTCCATTCATAACAGCATTATTATTTGCTTAGTTATTACATTTACATAGCCACTCAAAATTCAACCTTGTGACCATAGGAGGATACAACAACTGATTTTATAGGAATTTAAATAATGGTTAGAATTGTATTTAAGCATGCTGAAGCTATTGTTAACTGTAAAACAAAGAAGCTTTAATGGATAATAATTTTTCATCATTTGCAGTGTAAGTCCGTGAGAGAGGAAATAACTACAGAAGTGTTCAAGATAATACCGCAAGCTTTAAATAAATAGGAGTTGAAAACTTTGGCCTGGTCCAAAGAAAACAATTTTCCTTCCTTGAAACATGGACCATATTAGCTGAGAATTTTGGAACTGTCATTCCAATATATACGGTTTCCCTGAAAATAAGACCTATCCTGACAATAAGCCCTGGTCTGATTTTTAAGCATGAGCCTAATATAAGCCCTATCCCAAAAATAATCCCTAATTAAGGGGGGTGGACCTGGACAGCACAGAAGGCAGTGAATGTGAGTGGGCTGACGCTGTCAGGCAGAAGCTGCAGCCTGTGCAGCGCATGTGAGTTGATTACCTGTCCAAGCAGCAGGCGAGGAGGCGGGTGATCTGGACATGCTGCATGAACTGCGGGAAAGCCAAGAGCTGGTGGTCTGGAGTGGCAGTTGGCTGCAAGAGACTCATCTTTGCTCAGCGGCGCTGGCAGCATATGGAGACAAAGGCATCAAAGAAGAGCGAAGGCAGGCGATCCCAATGCATTGTGCAGGCCATGGGAAAGCCAAAAGTCAGTGGACTGGAGGGTGTGGGTGGCATCTCTTGGCTTGCTTGTGGCCCATGTGGCTCATCGGAATTGCCTGCCCTTCCACACACACCCCCATGCCTCTGCCTCCATCTGATGCCTGGACAGGGAATCAACTCACTTGCACAGGCTGTGCAGCCCCAGAGTGCACCAACTAAGGGACCAGTAGGCTGCAGCTGCTGCCAGATACTATGGGTCCCTGTGTGCTTGCTAGGGGGAAGGGCGCCTAGCCAGGCTGATCACCCTGAAATTGTGTTTTCCCAAAAATAAGCCCTAGAGCTTATTTTAGAGCCACAAAAAATAAGTCTGGGTTTTATTTTTGGGAAAACATGTTACTAGAAATTCTAGGACAGGCTAATGGGCAAGGTATTTTTGCAACTTGATATTTATTTTAGGAGCCATCAAATATAAACGTCTCTTATTTGTTTTATCTATCACCATTTTATTTATGTAAAGGCAAAATCTTCTACTAACATCTAAAGTAGTTGACACTGCTTTCTTCACTATTGACTTCAATAAGCACAGATATTCATTGTGTTCCATCTGCTATTGCTATCAAATGGGTTTCTGTGTTCAGGATTATGAATGGATGCCAAATTATAATGCTATGCATCTCCAGGACTGTTTCTAGTAAAACCCATGGAATTTTGATATGAAAATGTTTACATTATATTAAGAATGTACTAACATGATTTATATTAACATAAAGCTGCTATAATTTTAACAGGAGAGTTTAAGTGCCAATTCGTGGAATACGTTGAAACCATAATGAATTATGTAGGTATTTTCTCTACATATAATGATTCTTCTTTGTAGATCTTGTTAGATTACAAAGCATTATTTCAAAACAATATATTTTTCTAACAATAGATTCAACCATATCTTTCTAAAGAGCATCTTCTTATCCCTTAACTGCAGGGATGGGATTGTGCATGTAAAATTTCTGTTTCTCATTCCTTAGAGTTTGCTTCCTATAGAAATAATTTTTCAGTTTGCTTTCTCCCTCTCTCTCCCCCTCCCTTTGTTTGAATGACTCATGTAAGTTCTTTGCTTAACTCTTTGAACTCTTTCCAAATCAGTTTTATAAAAAATAGCTTTAACAAGTATATCTTACCCAGCAGTTTTATTAGAACTTTGGTAGTTGGTCTACCAGAAGTTCATGTAAGAGCCTGAATTTATCTCATGAAAATTGTAGAAAACAAAAAAGCTGACCTCCACAGAGCTACTTCAGGCTAGCCCAAGGGCTTGAGTTCATAAAGTGGATTTTTGACATTTCTTTCCCCCACCCCTCCTTTCTCTTACAATAATCTGAAACATGTCATAAACTGAATTCACAACTCTCTTTATTTTCAAGTCTTTTCCTCGGCAGAATGGGGGCAGAAGGATATGAACATTGGCTGAAATGCACAAGTCAAAAGCAATTTGAAAATTGTCAAGATTAAGATAGTATATTGCTGAAACTCTTGTTGTTCTTGTTGTCATCACTTTTACTTGTATGTTTTGTTCATTATAGTTGAAAAGCAGTATTAGCCATGTCCGATCCCAATTGGCCTGTTTTCTAAGATCAGAAGAGCCCCCTGTGTCATGCCATGCCCTCTGGAGGACTTTTCTTTAGAAGATGTATAGCTCTCTAAGAAGCATGTTGCTACTATAAATGTTGCAGCTGGCCAGAGGGATCCATAGAAGATTTCTTTTACATCCTTAGGGGAAAGAATAATATAGAAAGGAACCGTGTAACTACCAGTCACACTGAGACGAGATTGCTTTCCAACTTCAAACATGATGGTTATTACATTCTGATACCCATCTGCATAAGATTCAAAAGCAATGATGAAACTGTGCATAAATCAAACTTCATCTCCCTGGAAGTGTCATTTTCTTTAGCATAAACACATATACTTCCTTCATCCTCTTCGTATCGAGATACTACGCATTTCATCAGAAAGGATATATGTTGCTCCATTTTCTCAGACCAGACTGGGAGCTGTGGGCGAAGAAAATATTAGTTGTTCACAATGGATAGATTTTATTACTCATTTCCACATCTATTTCTAAAGAAGGAAAAATCTAGTTTGAATATGGGGGATGGAGAAAAAAACATTCTGATTCATGAGAATGAAAGGGGCTCCCTCCAAACTTCTCAGCTGGATATACAGACATCTTAAGCCCTTTCTAAATTATTACCAGCTTCTTTTTCTTTTTCTCCCCACATTGTAATTGGCTTTTATCTTAAGACATATCTTTAATTTGTAATTATTTGAATATTTGAATATTATTTGTGATAATTATTTGCTGTGACACAATAATGTCTCCTAAAACAATTTATAAATTCTCTTCATGCTGAAAAACCCTCAATAGATGGGATTCTGCTTTTGTACACAAATGGTGAAAACCAAAGTACATCATTATAATTCTACTGAGAATTATTAGGAATATGGATCAGTCCTTAGATAATTAGTGATTTGCTAGATTGAGCCATGGGATTGCAGATGAAACATTGTCCTTGGTACAGATTTTCCCAAAGAGTCTTTTGCTTATAATCTCATTCTATAAAACTGAAGGCAATGCCTAAAAAGCCTGAAGAGAAACAAAAAGAAGGGGGGGGGGGAACGGACTGTTGATTTGCTTATCTTTCTATGTGTTCCTTTTCCCAATAAACTCCTTTTTATATTAATAGAGTTGCTTATTTGATTTTATTAGAGAATTTCTCCTTAAATCCTTCTCCGTGGGCAAGAGACATGGTTACATAATTTGGTATTTTGGAATTGGAACTAAGTTTGTAAAGGGCTAGGACAAAGAATGGCAAAATACCTTCTAGTTTTCCTAGAGCTGAGTTGCATAGAATATTGGGTAATCAGAAGAGACAACCTGATAAGTAGCAGCTTACCGTAATTATCCTTAAAGGGAAATTCCTTGCTGGTGAAGGTTGAAATTGTCTTACTTGTGGTTTGCAACTGATGGATACAGTTTTATTACTGATAAAAGAGTGGCCATGACATTCCTATAGATATTATTATTTACAGTACAACAGATACTTACTGAGACATTATATGCAGTTTGAGCATAGAGACATATATGAATAGGGTGATAGTGGAAACTGGCAAAAAAAAATTACATATTGTACCAACATGTGAATGAGTAGTATTTTTAAAGTGTATTTGTTCTACCTATTGAATATAATAGAGGCACATGATTCATGAAGTAAACTAGAGGAGAATTTAAATATTGAAGGTCCAAAAAGTGAGATATGTATATGCTCAGAGAAAGGAGGAAAGGGAAGAAAATTTTCTCATAAAGACCACAAAAAATTAGCTTCTCAGGGCCACACTTGGTTTGTGTCTTTTTGCATTAGTTGCTTCCTATAGAGTGTGATTGAACCACATTGCTTTGTTATAATCAGTAGAAACAAAGTAAGAGGCTAGAAAGCCAGATTCATATTGCAAAATAATCCAGAGTAAAAATAATCATAGGGTAGGTAATCTTTTTAAATGGTTTTTCATTAGACCCAAAGGTTTTTTCTGAGTTGTAAGGCATTTTCACACTCTCTTTTGGCATCTCCAGAAACTAAAAGTACCACACCATGATTTTTTTTCTGAATTTTTCTTGCAGTATTTCACTCAACTTGATGCGGAAAATTACTTCTTATTTTTTCTCCCAAAGGAGATTAATATTTGGCTTAATTTAAATAGACCAGGTGCAGGATTTTGTTACTTTAATTGGTTGATAGATGTAAAAATGCTGCCTTTTGCTGTACAACAATTGTTCTAGCAGTCTGCTGCTTCTGGGGACTTCAGTTCAATCCCAAGGAAGATCACATGAGGAAACATCTTCCATGGGACTGTTTCACATGAGGATCTAGAGGCAGTCCTCGTACTTGTGGAGAAAGAGAGATCTTTGGGATATCTTTGCCAAGAATATATCATAAGAATACATTCCAAATACAGGAGATCTTAGTGGGAAGATAATTTCTGATGGGCCGCTACAAGGTAGATGTTGGAATGAAAACATGCAGACGTCTAGAAAACAAACATCATGAAATGTCCCTTAAAAAGTAGCATCACCAAGTGCTTCTGTGACAGGTAGACAAATACCCCAAAGCTCCCTAAGAAAAAAAAGGCAAGTGTTGGTGATGGGAGATTCAATTTTCAAGAACAGAAGCAGTTGTCTGTAGACCAGACAGTCACTCTAGAGAGGTATGTTCTCTGCCTGGAGCAAAATCAGGGATGTGGCTGAGAAACAAAATAATAAAACCCACAGATTACTACCATTTTCTACTACTACATGTAAGAATGAAAGACACTAAAAGGGACCTGAAACAATATTGAGTGATTATGAAGAGCTAGGTAAGAAAGTTAAGGAGTTAAGAGCACAAGTATTTTTTTCATGTATACTGCCAATGAAAGATCAACATCCAATAAGAGAGCAAAGGATTCTAGAAGTGAGTCACTGGCTAAAGGGTTGGTGTCACCAAAAAAACCATTCCCAGACCATGATCTGCACCACCTCCATGATGGACTTTTGACAAGGGATGGGATGCACCTCACAAAGACTGGGAAGAATGTTTTGGAAAACAAATGGCTCAACTTATCAGGAGGGATACATTTGAGGAGGGAGGGTGGCCAATCTCCAGGACTCAATTCCAAGCAAAAACTCCTAGAAAACAAGTCAAATAATGAGCTAAGGAGGGATGGGAAGGAAGACAAACTCAAATACCAAATAGGAAACATAGGAAGTATACCCAGAGTCAGACATAAAGATCTCAAGTGCCTATATAAAAATGCACAAAGTTTGGGGAACAATGTGAACTAGGACTGAACGTGAATTATCAATGTGAATTATTAGTAATTGAGGGCAGATAAAATATAGTTGCAATTCCAGAAACCTGGTGGATGAAACCCATGACTGGAACATACTGCTAGAAAGATACAAACTGTTAAAAAACTCCATAAAAGAAGAAATGGCGTTGCACTATATGTAAAAGAGCACTATATTGCTAAGAAATGCACAAAACCCAAAAATGAAAACCTAGAATGCATATGGCTCAATATAAAATAAAACAAATGACATTGCCATAGGTATATACTATAGACCACCAAACCAAGCAGGAAAAATAGATGTACTTTTTGCTAACCAACTAACCAATATGTGCAGGAAACATATTACAGTAGTAATGGGGGACTTTAATTACCCTGACATCAACTGGAAGACTAATTCTGATCAAGTGAGAGATTGAACAGGTTCCTGACTAACCTAGGCTGATAACTTTGTTGTCCAAAAGGTAGAGGAAAGAACTAGATGGACAGTCATACTGGACTTAATTCTTACTAACAGAGAAGGAGTTGAGATTACAGGAACCTTAGGTAAGAATGACTATGTCCTATTGGAATTCAACATAATGCAAACACAAGCAATAGAACATAATCATACCAGACTCTTAGATTTTAAAAGAACTGATTTTAACAAGGTTGGGAAAGGTTTATTGAATGAAAATCCTAAAGCTTGGGAAACTCTGAAAAATATGTTAACAAATGTCCAGTCCAAAACAATACCACTCAGTGGCAGATTAAGGCTCACTGGTGCCCTAAGTACTGACAAATCTCGGTGTTCCCCTCCTTTGTACATACTGTACAAATCTTAATTGGTTTTTCCCTCAACTTTGTGGAGCCCCCTTGGGCCTTAAGCACATGCTTAGTCTGCTTAATGATTAATACACCATTGATACCACTAAAAAAGAAAAAAACAAGAAATCCAAGAAGAAACCAGCATGGTTGCACAAATAAATAATAAACTGAAAGACAAACTGATAAACTGAAAGATAAAAATGATAAGTACAAAGAAATGGAAAGAGGGACACATACCTAAAGCAGAATATTAGCAGATGGTCAGAATCTGCCAATTTGCTTTGAGTTTGAGAATTGAATTTGCTTTGAGGAAAGCAAAGGCTCAAAATGAAAAAAAGACTTGCAACAAAAATCAAATATAATTTTAAAAAGTTTCTTTCAACATATAAAAACAAGAAAAAAGTCAGAGAAATAGTTGGTCCAGTAAAGAAAGAAGATGGCAAGGAAGTAAAAGGTCGAAGGGAGAAAGCAGAGCTGCTTAACTCATTCTTTGTATCAGACTTCACACAAAAATAAACTATAGCCCAACTGTAAAGAACAGACTAGAAATAAAAAATAATATAAGCAAGAAAATGGTAAGAGGACAGCTGTCTGATCTTGATGAATATAAACACCAGGACCTGAATGGATTACATCCCAGAATTCTGAAGGAGCTGGCAGATGTCATCTCAGAACCATTGTACCACATTTTCAAAAATCCTGGTGCACCAGGGAACTATCAGAAGACTGTAAAAGAGCTGATGTGGTTCCCAATTTCAAGAAAGGAAAAAAAATCAGACCCAGGAAACTACAGACCAACCAGCCTAACCTCAATATCTGGGATTATCCTGGAAAATATAATCCAAAAACAGATCTTCAAACATCTAGAAACAAATAAAGTTATAACAATAACTAGTAGGCAGCATGGGTTTGTTAAAAACAGATCATGCCAAACCAATCTTACTTCATTCTTTGATAAAGTCACTAAATTAGTAGAGCAGCAAAATGTTGTGGACATAGTACACTTAGATTTTAGTTAGGCATTTGACAACTCCTACTCAGCATTGTAAACTGACAACTTCATCACTTTTAAGGGAGAAGTACAGTGTTTTTTTCCTAGGCGAAGACTTTTATAAAAGCAATAAGGTAACTGTATGAAGTGTGTCTATCATGATATAATCACACCCCAGGGGGAATGAGGTACTCGACTGCACCTCTAGCTTTGTAATGACCCAGGGGTGTGATTATCTTATGATAACCGCACTCCCTGTCATGCCTTATTGTTTATATATTTCATATGTCATAATGAATCCTGAAGCATTTTCTAAGGCTCATAGCAAATGCAAATGACTTTGAAGTCTAGGAACTAGTCAGATTTTCTAGGTACATATAAATTAATATTGTATACAGTAGGAAAAATGATGAATGATTCATATTCATGGTTGCCAAGACAAAGTTTTTAACTTCTCTTTCTGTGAACTTTAGAGGAAGGAGTTACTGCTTTGCTTGTAACATACTCTAAGGAGTTATTCAATGATGCACATTATCAACTTCAGACACTATATTGTGAGTGATACAGAATAGACTTTGACTACATTTGGGCCTACTGCTGAATTATAGTTTAATGTTATGAGAACAAATGTCAACATGCTCATTTCTTTCATTTTGTACAGTCAGGAATATACATGGTCAGGAGCAACTATATTATTTGTCCTTTGTGTATTTATTTATATAGCACCTTTATTATTTTTATAAATAACTCAATATGGTAAACATACTACCTGTCAGGCCTGCAATTATATTCCTTTTAGAATTTTGGCCTGCCACACTTTCTCTTATTTCATTATGCTGTTTCATTAGTATAGTTGATGGGAGGGGGGAATAGATAGGAGTAGGATTGTGGAATGTATTGTTTTCATTCTTTTCTAGAAGCCAAGGTCATCTTTTGTCTCCGCACTTTTACACCTGACCGGAAGCAGCTGGGTGTGGATGCCAGCGTGGAAGGAGAAGATTGGACCATGTGATGGATTGTGGGTGTGGGGACAAGATCATGAACTTTTAACTGGGTGGAATTCTGATGTCATTTCCAGAATTGGGATTAACACAGATGTTCTAAGACAGTGTTTCTCAACCTTGGCAACTTGCATTCGCTGGCTGGGGAATTCTGGGAGTTGAAGTCTGGACATCTTCAAGTTGCCAAGGTTGAGAAACACTGTTCTAAGATGTCTGCTTTATTAAATTGGAACTTTAAGAATCATTTTGCCTTGGACTCTGATTTAATTCTACATGATACTTGGAACGCTGACACTACCTTCTACTTACCATATTTAGTATGATGTTTAACACTAAAGCTTAATTTAATTTTAACTTTAGGTATTTGGAATAAGCCATCTTTATAAACTATATTTTAAGATGTCTTGTTTCAACTGTACATAGTTTTAATTAAGAATCATTATCATTTGAAAAACATTGCAAGTTGCAATTAATATGAAAATGTTTTCAGATTTGAATTCATATTCATATTCAAATTCTGACAGTAGCAAGAGAATCATACAGACTAGGGCTGTGTCCATGAACTCTTGATTGTATATAGAGGGTTTAAGGATTTCTTTTGTGTGGCATTTTTTCAGTGTATATTAAGTATGCAGTACTTTATGAACACAGGCTGGCAGATATAGCAGACAACTTAAAAATACCAAAAGTTGTAAACTGGTCAGTTTTTTCCCTTCATAAAAAAATTATAATTATAAATTGCATATTAAATCTGTATCAATTTTAATGTATATAAAAATCAGACTAATTTTGAAAATAGCATGGAATGAGTTTACCAATTAATCCTGGCAAATTAGTCTGATATATTAATTTACAAATATGTGTAAATGTTTTCAGCAAGGCTAATTACACATACAAATATACACACAATGTAATAATGCTAAAAGCAAAATATTTCCAATGTATTAAAAACAGAAAAAGTCCAAATGGAATATGCATGTATGTATATATTATAAACATCATACTCCTTTTCATGGTTTACGTTTGTTTTCTTCACAAGCTGTATTGTAATGTTTATATTTTTTAATCATTAGAAAATGATCTGTGTAGTTTTTGAACTAACCAGGGAGAAAATATTTTCTGTTGAAGGTAGCCATTTGATATAATTTTTTATGATGTAATATCATTTTGGTTGACTCTTTTCTGTCTCCCATTTTCCACTTTCTCTTTTTGTAGTAAAATCATGACAGTGAGCTACTGGTTATTTCTTTGTGCGGAGGGGGAGTCTACATTTTCACAATCACATTCTAATTAAAATGAATGGGGCTAATAGCTGATTCATAAGGAAATAAGAAAGAAATCAATGGACTTCTGAAATTTCTGTTAGGGACTACTGTTTAATACAATAAGATAACAAACTAAGCAATTATATTATATATACCTTATGATGCAATCACATCACAGGGTGAATCTGCACCACAGGATATGGAGTCCTTTAGTAAACTTGTAACCTTGTTAATCTGATCTGTGTAGCAGTCAACAGTTAAATACTGCTTCACTGCAGGAAAATTGTTATAGTCTTCCTAGGCTGCCACCATAAACTGGATGATAAAGATGATGGCCTATCATTATGACTCCTGATGGGTTGATTCATTGGCTGCATCTGCTTGAGATCAGCCAAGTTAACTACAGGTCATCTTTCAAAACATCTGTGTGTCTAAAAGAAAGCTTATTTAGCAAGATAGCTGCAGAAGCAGAATACTTCTGATTATCATAAAGGTCAGACATGCACATTTTAACTGGTGATAATGAGTAGTTTTAAATATGTTTGAGCCTTTTCTTAATCCTGCCATGTCACAAGGCTTCTATTGTTATGCACCAAAGAATGTGCCTTTAATTGTACCATTTGCCCTATTGTATCTTGATCATAGAGCAGGAAGCGCAATCATACTTGTGATAACTGCCTACCACATGTTCTAATAATTACTAGCCTTCAGTAAATTGCAGAGGGAAGCAACACAGGAGACTGGTAAAACAAAAGGCTCTCAAAAGTTGCAAGGATTATTGAAAGAGTTGCATGTAATATGTTAGATGGTGCCAAATATGTAAATTTGCCTGCCTGATCCTTCTTTGAACAAGCATCATATAATGTGGATCATTGTTAGGGACATTTGCAGAAAACATTTTAATATAATTAACAAGGAACAAGCTAATGCTGCTTCCATTAATAAACAATCCAACCATATGTAAGTATAACTATGTATGAATAAGGCCCAATAAAGTATAACCTAGTCATGTGTATTTTACAATCCATCAAGGGATTTATCACTAGTATTAATCATCTGACAACAGAAGAGGAGTTTAGCTAAGGAAATCCTTTTATATTGATGTACAAAGCAATACTTGTTTATAAAGGATGGGCTAACTTAGATTTTCATATTTAATATATTTGAGCAGTTATTTTCTAAAGCATTTAGTGAAACTCTTTAGTATTAGAAATGACAAGTTCAAACATTATGCATTCAAATAATTAAAGATGTGTAAAATGTTTTTACATATTAAAGTTGTTTTTTTAAACTGTATAACTTAATTGCTGTCAGTGGATATGTTGGTACTGGTCCTGTCGTCACCCTGTCCTTTAAATATCTGTTTAACATTACATTTAACACAATATTTTACAAGTTCTATCTTAACCATAGTAAAACAAAAGGGATATATAGTTGTCATTTTATGAAATGATTAAAGGATGTAGTATAATATTCATAATAATGTCCAAGACTGCAATCATAAATATATTGTATTATGGATTTGCTTTGTTGTTCCCAATGGGACATGCTTTGGAGGAAGCATACGTATTGCACCACACCATTGTTTTTCAAACTTGGCAACTTTAAGTCGTGTGAACTTCAACTCCAGAATTCTCAGCCAGGATGCTTGGGAATTGAAGTCCACACATCTTAAAGCTGCCAAGTTTGAAACACACTACACCACTCTATACTAAAGTAGTTGACAAAGAGAGTTGAACTTATGACTGAAAACATGCGTTTTGATTAGGTAAATGATTAGAATTAGGATTTAAAATGTTTTCATAAGTTTGATGGGTGCATAGATTTTCAGCCATGAGTGAGTCCTGGATCCAGCTTTAATTCTGGGACTGCCCTAAAACATTTAGGAGGTATTTACCAGCTACAGCAGATATTCCAAGGATACCTTTGTCTGGGGGAAGATCCTCTTTGGAATCACTCATGCTCTGATACAGTAACATCAAGACATGATTATTGCAACACACTGTTTCTGGAAACAGCCTTGAAGATGTTCAGAAATTGTAATTGACTTATCAATAGCACAGATTAACTGTGCTACTTTGGCATCCTGTATTACTTTTGTGTTTCATTGTCTTGACTAGTTGTCAATTGCTTTTCTAGTAAGGCTTTACAAGGCTTAGATCAACCTTCTTATAACATTCCTTGTTACAGTTTGCTGTTGAGTGATCAATGGATAACTTTCACAATTTTCTCCTGTCATCAATATATTACGAATTAGTGACCAATTCAACTTCCCTTCTGTTAGGGCCCAGACAATGGAATAAATTACTGTAAGTTATAAATTGAAGAAGTTCCCATCTTATGGTAGCTTAGATGAGGCTCATAACATTTACTCAGGAGTTGTAATATTTTACCTTTTGTACTTAAAACCTTTGTTATGTTTTTGGTTTTTTAAAGTTCTTTAGATTTATTAAGTGTACTTTCATTAAATCATTTATGTAGGCAATGCATAAAATATTCTTGAAAACACAAAACTTTATTATATAAACCTTCAATTGACCCAATAAAGATTTCACATCAGTATGAATTTTGGGTGTTGTCTGTCTCTACAAAATTGCTTTTTAAAATTTTTATACTTTATATATATTATATTTTTATCTGTATGTGTGTATGTTTGTGTGTGTGTGTGTGTGTGTGTATGTATGTATGATGTATTGCAAGGCAACAAGCATACATAATACTCTTGTCTGCTGTGTTCTCTATAACAATCCTGAGAGAAAGGTTGGGCTAGTCGAAGGTCACTCAGCCAGTTTCCCTTTTCTATTTCTAGGACAGTACCTTAGTCACTACATGAAACTGCTTCTCTTTATAATCACTAAATCTATAGATGTATATCTATGTAGAATCTATAGTATTGCTTCCTAATGTCCTTTCAAAAAAAGTTGTGCTTCAAATTTAATTTATATTTTCAGTGAAATTTTGTTTAGTTTAAGATCCTCCAGATTAAATGTATTTGCTATTTAAGTTCTGTCTTGCTTTTCAGTCCAAAATGATGTTGAGGATGGTCTATACCAAATCATAAAACAGAATTACAGTGCAGCTGTTTCTATCTTTTCATTTATATAGTGTTTATATAGTGCTCATCACAGGTGGTTTTCTCTGTACATAAGAGGTTTCAGGGACAAAGTAGAACAATTTCTATGATAATTTCTCTTGTTATTTCTGTGAAACAAATTAGTGAAGGAAGACAAATGATGGCCCTAAAAAGCATTTCTCAGAGTCTCCAAGAAGGCTTATAATTACCAAGTGGGAGACAGTGGCATAGGGCTAATGTTGCAATGGGCAAATGGGCCACTGATACAAAATGGATAGTTCAGGACTTTTTCATTTTCTTGAAGTGTGTGTTTGTGTGTTTGGGGATTGTGCATGAAATATATTAATACAGCATACAATATAACTAGGAAGGCCACTAATGCAAGAAATTTATGTATAGATATGGGTGACATTGTATCAATGAAAAGGGTAACTGATGAACCAATCTCATATGATTTATGTGTTTATTGTCATATTTATATCCCAACTTTCTTCCAAAAACTGAAGAAGCATACATAGCAGCACCTTTTCCCATTTCCCCTCACTATCATAACTTCTTAGAAGAAAATTGGTTAATAAAGTCCCCCAGTGGGCTGAACTTAAATCTAAATCACCCTGATCTATACCAGTACTTTAGCCACTATGATACACTGACCCACTTACATTTTTATTCAGACATCAATATCACTTCAGTTAATGGGCCCTCCCTTAATTATAAAAAGAATTGCAGCTTTAATAAGTTATATAATTCCAGGATTTACTTCTGTGCTATTGTTAAATACAAAAGCCAATAATGCTTAGTACCTTAATACTGAATTTACTGGAATTTTTAAATCAACAACTGTATGATTGCACTAAATGCACATTTCTCATTAATTATAATTTCTACTGCTCTGTTTGTAATTACTCTATTGAGAAAGTGCTTGGAAATATGAAACAGATGTATATTATGTAGCATTTGGACAGACACATCGGTTTATTCTTCAAAAATCTTTTATTCTCACAGAGGGCATAATTGATGGGATGGCATTTCAGGAAAACCTTCTTCATTTTTAAAAAAGATTACTGTTACTTCGCAGGAATGGTGTTAGGTTAAATTAATAACTGATTCTAAAGCTCAGGCATAGCCTAGGATGGCAGGAATGATATTACACTCATGTCATTGATAATTCTGTTGTTAAGGGAGCTTTCAGTTTTTAACAAAAGCAGAACTATTGTGCTCCTGTTGCACAAATCATTGGTATAGCAAAGCCTCATAGTCTGATACAATAGTCTGTTGTGGAATAATTTAATGGAACAATGTAAGCTTTTTATTCAAAGAGATACTTGAATATTATATTTTCTTACATTTCTTACCTATTGTAATTGTAACTTGAAAACTTTTGAACCTATCTGGAGCTTTCTACCTTAAACAATTGAATGGCCATTCTCAGCTTTGCTTAGGGTATTCCTTCAGCTCTGGAGTAAAGAATTCTGGATCTCATCTTGGCTTTTCCCAAAAAGGTGAAACTCCACAACAGCTTCTAGAATTTAGCTAAGTGAGTCCCCATTCAGAGACCTGTCAGTCATCAACCAGTGAGGGAGAATGGATGAGAAGGAGGAAAAGACCAACCTTTATTAATTAATAGGAGGGCTTTGGCATTTACACTTTGAGGAGGATTCTTTTTTAAAAAAATGAATAAGACAAATAGTGTTCCTTGGTTAGGCAGCAGAGATGACAATGGCAGCAAGATCTAGCTGTAATTAGACTTGTATGAACAGCTGGAGAAGGACTTATCTGGCTTGTGAGGGGCAGCTGATCTTATGCTTTTATCCAACTCAAGGCCCGCGTGCCAGATTCAGCCCGTGAGGTGATTAGGTCTGGCCCATGGGCCACCCTGGAAACAGTGAAGGACCGGCCCATGGTGCTTCAGCCCAGCCCGGGCTGACCTGCAACCTGGTGGTGGCCATCTGGGCTGAGCTGCAGGCAGCCTTAGATCCACTGTGCTACCTCGGCCCTGTCCCCTGGGCATGCACACAGGAGGCGGTGTCCCTGGGGACTGCATTCTAAGCACTTCCTGTCATACCTCAAAAGGGTGTTTAGCCCCTTCCAAAAAGTGACGCCAGGTCATCAAAGCCCATCTGACCGCAAAAGCCTCCTTTTCCCAAATAGCCCAACATCTCTCAGTCTCTGTTAGCTTTCGAGAGGTATAAGCGCAGGGTTGCAAGTTCCCATTTGCATTCGCCTGAAGTAGCACCGTCCCTACTGCCACAACACTAGCATCTGCTTTTACCACAAAAGGTGAATCCATGTCCGGGTGTTTCAAAACTGGTTCAGCTGCAAAAAGCCATTTTAGTTTCTCAAAGGAGCCGAGGTGGCGTAGTGGTTAAATGCAGCACTGCAGGCTACTGCTAGATCAGCAGTTCAGCGGTTCAAATCTCACCGGCTCAGGGTTGACTCAGCCTTCCATCCTTCCGAGGTGGGTAAAATGAGGACCCGGATTGTTGGGGGCAATATGCTGACTCTCTGTAAACCGCTTAGAGAGGGCTGAAAGCCCTATGAAGCGGTATATAAGTCTACTGCTATTGCTATTGCTATTGACATTGCATAGTCCAGTTTAAGGGTTTTGCCTCCCCCTTTGATTTTAGGAGGTTTGTAATTGGCAGGGCAATCTTGGCAAAGGAAGGAATAAATTGACGATAGAAATTAGCAAAACCTAAGAAACTCTGCAACTTTTTGCGTTTGTGTGGGGCCGCCCATTCAGTGACTGCTTGGACTTTTGCTGGGCCCATTTCCATTCCTTCGTGGGAGATGTGATATCCCAGGTAATCCACCTTCTCCTGATGAAATTCGCATTTAGACAATTTAGCATACAATTCTGCTGCACGAAGCTTTTTTATCACTGTGCGAACAGGTTTCACGTGTTCCTCATGTGTTTTCATGTAAATAAGGATATCATCAAGATAGACCATCACACCTTTGTAAAACTTCATTAATTAACTGCATGAAAACAGCTGGCGCACCTTGTAGTCCAAATGGCATAACATGAATTTGAAAACAACCAAGTGGGCAGTTAAATGCAGTTTTCCGTTCATCCCCTTCTTTAATTCTGACTCGGTAGTAGGCCTCCTGTAGGTCTAACTTGGTGAAAAACCTCCCTTTACACAGTTGGGCCAGCATGTCCTTCATTAACGGCAAAGGGTAGAGATTTTGGACACATACACCGTTCAGGTTTTTAAAATTCACACACAAACAAAAGGAACCATCTTTCTTTTCTCTAAACAAGACTGGAGCAGCAGCTCGGGGTCTAGCAGGTTCAATGAATCCCCTCTCCAAATTTTTGTCAATGAATTTTCTCAATTCGTCCATTTCCCTAGGGGTCATTGAATAAATCTGAGGCTTAGGGAGTTTTACTCCAGGGAGAATGTCTATGCTGCAATTGGTGGGTCTGTGGGAGGGTAACTTATCTGAAGATTTTTCACTGAAAACATCTTTCAGGTCCCAGTATTCTTTTGGGATTTTTACTTTTCCTTCAATTTTTTCTTGCGCTCTGGCTGCTAGATTGGGGTCTGACTTATTCAGCTCAGGAACCCCTTCTTCCTTTTCAGGGGGCATAGCAGATTGAATGCGTAACCAACCTTTCCTCCAATTTATGTGTGGGTTCCACTTACGCAACCAGGGCAATCCCAATATAAGGGGCCGGTCCATTCCTGGGGCTACAATAAAACTTATTGTCTCTTGGTGGGTTCCCATCCACATCTCAATAGGCTCAGTAACAAAATGAGCAGGGCTCCCTCCCATAATAGAGCCATCCAATTGGCAAAAAGAAATTGTGATTTTCAAAGTTTTTAGCTTCAATCCCAATTTTTCTACTATTTCTGGGCTCATAATGCATCGTGTGCATCCGGAATCTAAAAGAGCTAGAATTTTTTCTCGTGCGCCAGAAGAGGGCACCCTAAGCTCAACTGGAATAGTCATGGGTCCAGACCGGGAACTTACCCAGCGTCCATCATCAGAGTCACTTCCTTCCGAAGAGCTGGGCGTCTTCTCCCCCCCTTCACCACAGTTGAAATGCCGAGGAGGTTCCTCCCCTTTCAGGGCAGGTTCTTTCTTCTTGATGGGAGGTTTTTCCAGCCTCTTCTCTCTCCGAGGGGAGGGGCTTTTGGGTCATCTTGACTCAGCAATTAACTGCACGATGCCCCCCGTCCCACAGCGGAAACACACAAAGAGTTTCGGCTTGCTTGCAGAAGTTCCACTTTTCCCTCCTTTCAGGACTCCTGGGGGGGGGGGTTGGCAGGGGGGGGATTTTTCACCCTCACTTTCCCATTGGTAATTCAGCCTGGCCAGGTCAATTTCTACATCAGTAGCTGCTTCAAACCAGGGCTGCAATCTATTGGGGGGGGGGTCTCCTGTTCACACACTGCTGGTAAATCTCTTTGTTCAACCCATCAGTGAAATGGTCTAACAACACTTCTTCAGACCATCCCCTCATAAAAGCTGACAGCTCCTGAAATTCTTGTACATAATCAGCTACTGGCCGGTTCCCCTGGGTAAGAGTTTTAAACTTAATTCTTGCTCTTCGCTCTGTGAGGGGATCATCAAAGCATTTCCTCAAAGCAGCCATAAACCAATTAAAGTCTCTCAATAGCGGGGAATCAGCGTTGTGCAACCCCACCATCCAATCTGTTGCTTTTTTTTTTCCAAAGCCATAATAACTCTTACTTTCGCTTCATCAGAAATCAGTTCATCACCATACATTTGCATGTAGTTCCATGCTTGAACAAGGAAGAAACCTAGCTCTTTTGGTACTCCTCCGTATTTTACACTTAAGGGAGGAACCTTAGCCATCTGGCATCTGTGCCCCCCCCCACCGCTCTTGGAATGTTTCTAGCCGCAGTGATCAGGGTCGGTGCTGGGTCATCTTGTTCAACTCCCCCTTCAGCCCCTCCAGTTTCTCTCAGGTCAGGCAAGATATATCTTTTCTCTGTCTCAATTTATCTCTCCATTTCACTCTCACGAGCCCGGCGTGTCTCCCACGCCCCTTTGAAAAGTTTCATTGCTTGGGACATCATAAGGTTCTCCTCCTCGGTATCCTGCCAGTCAGCCGCTGGTTTTCTGGGTCTCCTCATAGTAATCCCAGTCAAAAGTTCTTCAGGGTCCTCTTTCTGTCCCACTCCCCAAGTCCACCTGGGTTGAACAGATTGTTCTTCCAAGTGCAGGCCAGCCATCTGCTCTGTCTCTGAAGAGCATGCTGCTGCTCCCATATCTTCTTCTTGATCACTGCCTTGGTGGGACATCTTTCAGGTTTTGGGTGCACCCCCCTCAGTAGGTATCAGCTCTGGGATGGGTGCGAGATGAGATCCAGCTTAATGTCAAGGCTCCTTCACTTAATAACCAAGAAAGAAACCACTCATCTCCATTTTGCAGAATTAAGAGTACTTTTACTGATTAAGTAATGAGAAGCTAAGCAAAGCTGGATCTGAGCAAAAGGGCGCGAAAGCATTAGATATCAATACATGATTCATTCCCCTCCTCTTGGTACCCCAGTCCATAGTCCAATCATATATCTTCATAGCTGTCAGGTGGGAGACAACTTCAAAAATCATCATCAGGATGGTATGCCGGACAGTTGGCCTTGGCGGGAAACTCCCCTCCTTCCACATGCACAAATGAATGGTGTGAACAACTCCCAATTAACAGTCCTCCTGTACAGATTATTTCCCTCACCCAAATACCATGCCCTCCCTCCCCATTTCAATGGCAGCCAAAAGCAAGCAGCAAAACAGAGGCTGACACTTCACTTTCACCCAGGGCACCTGCCTCAACCACTCACCACCTCCTGTGTGCACGCCCAGGGGTTGAAGCTGAGGCAGCACATCAGATCTAAGGCTGACTGCAGTCTAGCCCAGATGGCTGCCCCAGTGCCGTGCCTGCACCAGGTATCTAGGCCCTGTTCACTGGCTTTCCACTGGGACTGCCCTGCCCCCACATGGGAAAGCCACGCTGCCAATCTTTTTCCTGCCACTCATCCCATCCTGAGCATGGAGGAAGGAAGGAGATGGGAAGGAGACAGGATGGGACTTTTAGGCCATGGGGCTTCTCCCTGTTAGTATGTGATGGGTGTTAGAAGATTGCAGGGCTGTGGCAGGGTGAGCAGTGGTGGTGTGCAGCTTCTGGCATTGCAGGGGGCAGAAGCACAACTGCCTTCTCGGCATCAGGCATAGGGTCAATCCAGGCACGGAGGCAAGGGAGGCAAGGGGTGGATAGAAAGAGAAGCCGCTGTTCCCCAGGTTTTGTTTTAATCTGCCAGAGGTTCTGGACAGAGGCTTCCTCTTTTGAACTCTCTCCCACTGTGCCTCTGTGTGGCTATCTACTCACTTCTCCCAGATCTGTGCCTGTGTGTGTGTGTGCATGTGTGAGGGGGAGGTGTCCAGCAGCGGGAGCACCATAGCCCACTGCAACTATCAGGCTGCCCCTCCAAGAAACAGGCATGGTGGCAGCACTGGCAACATCAGGAGAGGCATGTGATGTGGACCACCGGATGCCCCTGTTCTGTCCCACGTGGCTTGGATGGGGCAGGTGGCACATCCAGCAGGCCAGGCTACTGCTGTGGGCTGAGATAAGGTGAGGCAGGGTGTGGGGCGGCTGTTTCCAGACACTATCAGCACACCTACTCCACCCCATTTGTTTTTGTTTGCAGTTGGAGAACAGGTTGCTGCTGGTCTTCTCCTTAGCCCCCTCTCAGGTCTTGCCTTGGCCCATGCATGTAGTGTGTTCCCCTCGCATGTTCCCCTCACACACCCACTGCGCTTCAGGGCCGCTGTGGGCCACCACCAAGGCCACCAGCACCTTGTGGTCCATTAGGCCGCTGCCATCGCCGCTACCTATGGCTGCTGCCAACAGCTGCTGCTGTTGCAGAGCACCAGGCCCACCCAGTATGAAGGAGGCTAAGTGGTCAACTAGAAAGGTTGAGTAAAGAGGGTAGAGCATGCCCAGGCCTAGCAGGTAAAAGACCCATTGGTGCCATGGCTGCCCAGGCTCAGCCAAAATTGTGTGCCTCCCTCCTTGGCATTCCTGGGCCTGAGCGGCCATGGCACCAATGGGGATCAGCTTTCCCCACTCAGGGTGTCTGTCTTTTGGTTGTTGGGCCTCGATGTGCTCTACCACCTCTATTCTGCTTTCTAGTTGGCCACTTCACTTCCTTCGGGCTGGGCGGATCTGTTGAGCAGTGGTGGTGGCAGCTTGCTGCAGGGCCAAGGTGCAATGAGGGGAACATGCTCCATGCACAGTCCAAGAGTAAGACACATGAGGGAGCTGAGGAGATGACCAGCAGTGAACTGCTCTCCAATCGTAAGCAAAAACAATGGGACAGACTAAGCATGTCCAGCAGTCCACATCATATGCCTCCCCCCTGCTGCTGATGCTAACACCATGCCTGCTGCTTGGATGGCCAGCCCAGTGGAGCAGGCTCTGGAGCCACAGCACACACCAGCTGAGGTGCCAGCAGGCTGCTGCTGCTGTTGCCAGAAACCACTGTTCACTATGTACAAAGGGCAGTGAGCGTGCAGTGGATGATGGTTTTCAGCAGCAGTTGCCCCACCCCCTGCCTCACCTCATCCCATCCCATTGGACAAGGCTCCATCCACCAAAAACCTCTGGATTCTCTCCCCAACCCCATCCCAGTCCCCTGAGGACAACCACAATGCTGATGCAGCCCTCAATGAAATTGAGTTTGACACCTCTAGTATAAGATGGCAGCAGGAGCAGCAGGAGCTTCTGAATGAAATGAATCTTTGTCCTGTTGATGCCATGTGTCCTCCTGTGCCATCTTGTCAATTATATTTTCTCTGCCAGTTTCCTCTATGTAGTAGAATTTTTATGTTTTATATGCTTGAGTTTTGATAGTTGTTTGGTTGGTTCTTCAGCTGATTCTTGGATGAGAGATAAGCTAGCAAAACAGACCTAGGAGGGGGAGGGGGAGTATGTTTGGATGGATTGGGTTATGAACTGATGTGAGAGGGTGGAAAAGGGTGGTATCACATCAGCTAAGGGCTGATGAATGTGAGATGGAAGTATTTCTGCGTCTGTGCCAGTCTTTAACTCTGCCTAGGATTTCATTTCCCAGCCAGAGAGGTTATACATATTGGGACTCTCCTAGATTCATGTTTCCTGCTCATAGAGCACATGGCAGCCTTACTGAGTGTGTGTGCTTTGCACCAGCTTTGTCTTATGCACCAATTGTGCCCATTCTTGAACTAGGAAATTTTTCTTTATGATTCATGTCTTGGTTTACTGTAATGTAGCCTGTTCATGTGCACGGCAAAGGAAAAGGATATTTATGAAACTGCTTTTCCCCCATTGTTTCTGCCTGCCCCCTCTGATCTACCAGTTCCGTTTCATTTAACAACACCATCTGGCTGCACCCTGGAACTAAACATTCCTCCAGAGATAGTCCAATTTGTTAACCATTTTTAAAGCTTATGCTTTAAAGCTCATGCTTCCCCCAAGCATTTGGGACAGGCAGATAGCTGAGCTCTGTTGGTGATGTGGCTTTTTGTTTGAGAAGAGTTGATTAACCAGCGCATCATAGGTTATTTACTATTAGAGTAGTTCTGATTTTTCTAAGTGCCCAGAATACTGTAAGATTGATGGCTCTATAAATCATTCAATTAATAAATATTTCTATCTCATTATTTTTCCAAAATGACCATCCTAAATCAAACCTAGTCTTTTCAAGATAGCTATTGATGTGTTTAAATATTTAAATGTTAATTGATGCATCTGTGTCTATGTGAACTTTTAAAATGTTTCATATAATGCTTAAGTAACTTTGCTTTATTGTAGCCAATTGTCATGTAAGGTGCTTGTCAATTCTTCTGTAGCAAGTATTGAGGTAAAATGGGTTTCCTAAGTTGAAGGAACGGAGTCCTTCCCTCATATGTAGGATCTTAATTGCTTGTTTTAGCAATGATCACAGTTGGTGTTACACTAATATACAGTATATGGAAAGCATGTCTTTAATATGGAACTTTTTTGTTTATTCCTAACTAATCATTCCGTCTCTTTTGCTACCTCAGCAGATAAAACTCAAACAATAGTAGCAGAGATCAGAGATGAGAGTTTAAATAGGTTGATGTACCTGATCCTATTGTATGAAAGCTTCAGTATTCTCCCCCTTTCCCTTCCCTACATATGGTTCAGTTTCTAATACAAATTCCTTCTTACAAAAACACAAGCTCTCACATCTTTGCATTTTTCACCTTATGAAAGAAACCCAAAACATGGCTCATGCCACCAGGGGGTTGTCTGAATTTTTCTTCAGACTAGTCTCAGTGCTTTTGTTTTCTTTAAAGTTATGCTTTTAGTTCTGACTTGTATTTGACAAAACGAAGTTTTTATAGCTTTTTTTGTAGCAAAGCAATGCATTCAAATAATAGACAAAAATGCATGCCTAAGTGGAACAAATCAAACTTTTCCAAGATCTTTCTCTTGGAAGCAAACATTCTCTTAGATGTTACTCTCTAGGTTCACTTCACCTGAAATATAAATGAACTGAAACCAAAGACGGAAATAAAAGAAAATTGGTTGACTTTTTTATGTTGGATTGCAAATTCTTTATGCATAATAAAGTGATATGAATAGCAAAAATTCAGTATCATTAGTAATTCAGTGATATCTGTAACTATATAATTGTGTAAATCTCTCCATATTTATGTGACTTCTGGTAAGATTTACTTCAGGGTATAAACCCGTGAAGTGTTAATGATCTTACACTGCAGTCCTAACTGTCAAATCAAATTATAACAAGTTTGGTTTATTTTTCAAGTAGCTTCAACATGAATTCCACTTATATTGGATTCAGGACTAAGCACCTCATTAAGAGAGTTTAAAATCAATGGTGATAACTCAGCTAAAATATGTCTGCTATTGATCACTCATTGCTCAGCAATATGAAGCTATTGTTAATCAGGAATAAGAGTTGCTGGTGTGTATATGTGTATGTGTGTAATATTATATTCAGTATAGCTTAGTTTTGTTAGTATTCCTGTATTTCGAATGCAAACACTAGTGGGCAAGAAAGCTTAAGAGCTAGGTCATTTACAGTAGTTTTCTGCAGCGTTGTGGGGAAACCATGAATATGAAATGGCTATGGATATTCGCAGTCATCCAGTCATGGTTGTCCCAAAGGTGCTTTTTCAAGAGGCAATCGGACTTTCTGGTTTTTCTTTGAAGGCATTTCGCTTCTCATCCCAGAAGCTTTTTCAGGTCATGAATATGGAATGATGAATTTTGTAGTCCCTTCCTAAATAGATTCTCTTAAGGATAAATGGAAATAGAGATAATTTACTACCGGTGTCATATTAAACTCTATGGTTGTTTGATGGGCTTGGATTACTGGCTTATATGAATTTAGCTATTCTGCTAAACACTACCCTGAGTTCTATGCACTCATTTAATGGCTTAGGGCAACGTGATAAAAATATTATGATTGACTACTGTTATGACCCCCCCCCCCTCGTTCTACACCAAAACATGCTGAGACCAAGATACTTCAAGGACTTTATTAACAGACGGACAGGCCCTTGGCAGCACTCCAGCACAGTCCAGGCATTGGCAGCAATCCAACACAGACTAACCTTGGCAGCAATACAGCCTGCCAAACTAGCCCCAAAAGTTCTCCCACTTTAGTGCAAACATTGACTCCTGCAAAAGGGACGGGTGCACAAGCATTCCTCTTATAATCTTGAGAGGATCCTAATTACCACCAGCTGAGTGCAATTACCTCCTGTAATAGCGCAACTGTTCCTTACATCTATTAGCTCTTCAATGCCAGGCATCCAGGAACAACTCACTGCTGACGTCCGGATCACACTCCCTTGTCTCCTCCCCACTGGTCCAAGGCTCAGGTGCCTCCTGGTGGCCAACCAGCTTCTCTGCGCCCTGCTCAGAGTCTGAACCCTGTTCAGGGTGCTCCACATCCTCCAAAGCTGACTCATAGGGCCCCTCGCTGTCGGAGTCTGGTGGCAGCTCCAATGGCTCCTGCTGGGCCACAACATACTACTATGTTCATCATTCAGTTCAGTTAGGTTGCCAGGGAAATCTAGAGTTCATTTTCTTTAGTATGCTAAATGATTAATTAGATTTTTTTCATTGTTCCTTCTTCCTTCCTTTTATGTATACCTTGTAGTTCTGCTTAATGGACTTAAGTGCGTGGTTTCACTTTCTTGTGCTGCTCAGTTTGTCTTACTTTTTGAAGGCTGATTCTAAATATCATTTTTATTCTTCTCCCCCAGAACTTTCCTTCTATGGGAATTCAGTAAGAACTAGGGAAACTTTTACCCATTCCATGGAGAGAATATTTTCTTTTCCAAAATCTCTCAGGCAATGAACTCCTATCCTACTTCAACAGCAGAGGCTTTGTTTAATTCAGAACTCTGTGCAATTGATTTTATACACTGGATTAAAGAAAGGAGACATATATTTTCTTTCTAATTTTTCTTTCAGTTCTTTACAGCCTAATTCTTTCTTTTCCATCCAACTTCTTTTCCATTCTGAATCTCCAATTGGTTTCTAACTTACTCCATCTATCTGTGTGATGGCGAACTTATGACACACATGCCCAAAGTGACACACAGAGCCATGTTGCCTGGCACATGCAGTGTCGCCTGTTCCTCTTCTGGGTTTCTGGCGCACATGTGTACACAACGACCAGCTGGCCTTTGTGTGCAGCAGTGCCAAAAACCAGAAGAGCTGGTCTTCCATTTTCTGGCATGAGAATGCATGCCTGCCAGCTGATCACCGTGTGTGAAGGCATGGCAGTAACCGGAAAACTTGCTGGATGGCGCGCAGGCACTAGCCACAAACCAGAGGTTCATTTTCCAGTGCATGCAGCTGGGCATGCAGCTGGGCAGCTTCTCTTCCTGGTCGCGGCCCTGATGAGCACACTTGTGAAGTGCTGCAACATCACTGGTCTATCCTAACCAAAGATAAAATGTTACCAATCCTCTTTGTTTATTTTCAAGCAGCAAAATAAGAGAATTAGAACAATCTACATTCAGCAGCAATATAAGTCATCAAGAGGAACTGCTGCAGAGAAGAAGGTAAAAGCTTATCCCTTCTGCCTAGCATAAACTTTTTGGTTATTGAGATGGCATATAATTATTGGCCTCTCTGGTCACCTGGCAGTAATTTTATATATACTGTTTAAAAGTCTTATTTTCACAGGCATCATCAGTTAATATATTTGAAACACTACAGGCTGTTCTATTTTCATTGCACATTTTACCTGTTTATTACTTTTTTATATTTGAGCAAAATGTATCCTCCCAAGTATACTTGTAACTGCAGTATAAATCATCACTTTAATATGTTTTCCAAAGTAGTAGTAAAATTAAAATCCAGGCTGTCATTTTTATTTTACAGGTGCTGGTGCTTGAGGCCTTTCTCACAAATGAAGAGATCTATGCAGGCGTAGACAAGACACACTGTGTCTGTGGAGATATGACTTGGAATAACAAGAATATCATTTTTTAACAACAAACAGAGGTTTGGCTGTGAATTAATAGAATATTTAATAAAATTTCATGTTTTATTTTGTTTGCAAAGCTTCTGTCTTATGCTGTCCATTGCTCTGCTGACAGACTGTATAAATTTGATGCTTTCTTTGGAACTATCTTATCAAAGAGCATCTATTTTATTTGCCTTTCAAAACCCATAAATATTGTTTTGAGGATTTTGTTCAGATCAAAGAGTATATCCATACTCACTTGTCATTTTAACTTGCATGAACATCTGTGTGCTACCACCACAGAATACTAGAGATATTTAAACCAACAATATGAGTTCCGTTCAGAATCACTAAAGAAAATGTGGTTTATTTCTAGAATCTAGTACCCCATTCAGTAAAACCAAAGCATCTTTTATCCTAAGTTAATTAGTTCATTATATAGGAGATATAACATTCTTTTAAAATAAGGCAAAGAATTTCAAGTACAATTACAAAGATAGCTACTGGTAATAAACTGAAATAGAAGAATAAATGGTAAAGTATTGATTTTGATGAAAATTGTATTTAGGAATAATAATTTTAAATTTGTGATAACTGTGGTCGTACAAGGTTTTCATTCTGTACAGAAGAAATAGCTATGTATGCTTTGTAAATAAAAATGATTTTTTTTCTCATTGTGGCACTTAATGCAGTTAATCACAGCATTTTTTTTGTAGTTATTAAGAGAAGTGGGGAGAAAACCCCTCATCTCTTATCTTAGTGCCTGATATTCATGTTTTATAAAATACTTACCCATCAGGTGCATCTATTCCTGACAATGTTGTGTTTTAATTCTGGAATGGATTTGGTTTAAGTTCAAACATTTTGGATTTTCTATCATGTTTCAAATTTCATCCAAGAAATTTTCAAGGAAATGAGCTACTATTTGAACCTAAATTATTCTGGAGTAAGCCACTTATGTATTTGGCTCTGCTGGATTGCAGTGTATTTAGCAATATATTATTTTTCACATGCTTAATTTTTGTAAATGATGAAATTTTAGATATCGCTTGGAGAGACGCTTGAAGAGACGCCATGTTTATACGCAGTTGTATTTTTTCTTAAAAGCTCAGCAAGACTGGAACATTCGCAAATGAAAGCAGACTACAAAGGGAACAGCTGTACAATCTTATCAGATCTTAAGCCAGAACAGCTTTGAAGAGGGTGTTTGATACAGAGGACAGAATTCAGAGAAAATTGGATTATTTGGTGTTTTTGGCAAAAAATTGTGAAGAAAAAACTGAGGATGTTCATCAAATACAAAATAAGAAGATGGAAATTCAAAAAATTGAAATGGAAAATGGATGGATAAAGAATTTGAGCTTGTTGATATTCATGACAATTGGTTTATTTCTGAGGGAGGAAAGAATGGAATATTTGAAGAGGAGTTAAATGGACAGAAAATTTACTTCAAAGGACAGGACATAGAAGGAGAAGAAAATACTAAAGATCTTATGGACTATGAAATACTATTTGCAAAACATTTGATAACACTGCTGAGAATTAAACACAAGCTGATAAAGGTAACAAAAGGAGGGTGTCAACATTATATGAGAGATACCACAAACAAGAAGGTGCAAAGATTACTTCGTATGGACTCGTTCAAAAAGATGTTTGGAGAATTGGATCCACAAATGGCAGTAGATATAAGATTGTTCTGTTATTGGAGAGATACAGGTTGATAGATGGAAGAGTATAATTCAAAATTAGCTAAACTTAGTTAATCCATTGGTAATAGGTATAGTTAAATAAAAATTGATAATGATAGTAATGTATACAATGTTGAGCTGTTATGATAAGTAATAATTGGATATGAGAAGGGAAGGGAAGAAATATTTTTGGACCATATATAAAGATTATTAATAACAATAATAATTATAATAAAAAAACAAAAACAAAACTATATACAGTTAAGTTTTAACTAATAGGGGGAAAATGTTATGATATAGGATATAGTTAAATAAAGAAAGGATAATGATAATAAATTATATACATGGAGGATTAGAAAATTTTGGTATTAAATATTATTGATGTTTAGCTAAAACAGGATATGAGGACTTAATGTTAATGGAGGATTTTACAAATAAGTTAATGAAATGTCAGCATGTGGTTATGTATTGAATCTTGGTATACTTAAGGATGAAGGATGCTTAAATAACTGTAGTCAAATAAAAGTGGAGGTATGATGATGTTAATATAGTAAATATTTGAGTTAAGATATTTGAATTAATATGAATTATATTTGATGATGGTGGAAGAGATGCACAAAAGCTTTTTGTAACCAGCTGATATACTTTCTACAATATATGTTTGTTTTGAAAATAAATAAATAAATTTTTTTTAAGGAAGGATAAAAAAATTTCAAGAAAGAATTCAAATCCTTTTTTAATATTTGTTTTTGTGGAATGGGGAAGGACTGTAACTCAAATCAGTTTCCATGAAAATAAACCGTATCCCAAAAATAAGCTCTAGTGAAGATCATCATCATCAGACCAGGAGGGAGAGTGGGCCTGGCTAGCACCGGAGGCAGCGAGTGTGCACTGGCCAATAGTGTCTGGCAGAAACTGCAGCCTGGGCAGGACAGGTGAGTTGATTATCAGTCCAAAGAGTAGGTGGAGACAGAGGCACAGGGGGAAAGACTGGTGATCCTGGCACTCCATGCAGGCTGCAGGCAAGCCAAAAAATGGAAAGACAAGCATCCTGCTGGCCGGCCGCCCACTCCATCCCATCGTATCTCAGCTTGCCTGCGGATAGCATGGTGCTTCCGGATTGCCTGCCTCCTCTACATGCTTCTGCTGCCAGTGCTGCCCTGCGAAGACAAGCCTCCACAGCTGGCCGGCTGTTCTGGCCCACCAACTCTCGGCTTTCCTGTGGACCACATGGCACATCCGAATTGTGTGCCTCCCCCTGCTGCTCGCTGCTTGGACTGGTAATCAACTCACTTGTGCTGCACAGACTGCACAGCCCCAGAGTGCACCAACCAGAGGACTCGTGGCCTGCCAAACATCAGCCCCTACAGGCCCAGCTGGGCTGATCACCCTGAAATCGTCTTTCCCTGAAAATAAGCCCTAGTGCTTATTTTGGAGCCCCCCCAAATATAAGACTGGCAGTGGTGGGATTCAAATAATTTAATGACCAGTTCTCTGCCCTTAATGACCAGCTGGGTAGGCGTGGCTCCACCCATTGCTTCTTGTTCTACCCTCAGGTGCCCTGGAGAATCATTTGACTCCCTCTTCTTTGTGGCAACCCCTGAGATATTGGAACACTGCTATCATGTCTCCCCTAGTCCTTCTTTCTATTAAACTAGACATACCAAGTTCCTGCAACCGTTCTTCATATGTTTGAGTCTAGAATACAACATTATCTCTCTCCAATCTACAACACAGTCCTTTCAACAGTCCTAAGAAGCCTCCACACCCATTTGCACCATTCAGGTGACCCTGACACACAGATAAATTTCCAGGTGGCTAAAAGAATGCAAATGGCCAGCTGTCTACAAGGAATATAAATCCTTTCATTCCGCACCATCCAGGCAGAGTTGAAGAAGCTTCTTAGATGAGAAGTGAAATGTCTTCAAAGAAAAGAAAGACCAGTTGCTTCTTGAAAAAGCACCTTTGGGACTTTTGCGACTTTCTAACAAGCAAAGTTAATGTGGAACCAGATTTACTTATTACTAACTTAATAATTGAAGTAATTCACTTTAACAACTGTGGCAAGAAAGATCGTAAAATGAGGCAATTTAATAACTGTCTTGCTCAGCAGTGGAAATTTTGGGCACAATTGTATATATAATTTAAACTGATGACAGTATAGTTATATCACATTCTGGTAGCAATTAAATCTAATTAAGGCAAGGAAAGTAATGGTGAAACTTACCTAGGATGACCGATTATATTCCTTGCAGACCGCTGGTCATCTGCATTCTTTTAGAGAGTCATTGAGACCACTTGAAGGTTTGTCTGTGTCTCAGGATCACCTGAGTAATGGAAATGGGTATGGAGCCTTCTTGGAGCTGATGAAAGGACTGTGTTATGGAGCTGTGCTTTTGCAGGATTTTTTTCCTTCTCCCTTCACTGCTGAAGTTGCAGGATATTGGGGATGAGTCTGTATTGTCTGCATATCAAACTGAAGTGTACCTGCAATTTTTCTGGAAATCCGTTCATACTGCCACACAATTTGAAGGGTGTTCATCCCAAAGTGCATAGCTAAATGGCTGTGGAGATTGTCAGTCATCCAGACAATCTCCAGTCTCCTCCAATCCGCTTGCAAGTCAGGAACCCTGGAACTATGTCACTTTTTGCTTCTTGCCTTCCTACATTAAAAGAATCCCCACTTTCTGGCAGCTGGCTTCTGCATCTGTTTCTTCTCAGTGTCTGTGGTGTGTCCCAGCTGGGAGCGAACTGGGGAAATTTCTTCCAACAATCTGCTGCATAGAGTGTTGTTCTCCCATGAAGAATTCCATGAGTCTTCATTGTGGTCGGGGCTGAAAAGTAGTCTTTGTCATAGTTACAAAGCCTCTACATTCTACAGATGAAACAGAAATTTTGAAGATTGAAAAATATGTCATATTGAAGCCTGTTTGTTCCCATTAAAGAAGTCCTGACATAGATGTAGCCACATCTCCTCTAGTGATTCAAAGCACTTTTCAGAATTTTCTAGAATCACTCAATTATCACTGTGGCCAGCAGTAATGAGGGCTTTGCATTGCCTCGGTGATGGCTGACACTGTAACTTACTACTGGGGAAATGGCCTCAGTGGCATATTAGATTAGTGATTGAATTTAAGTATGTTTAATAATATTAAACAGAGCAGGGGACTTTATTCAGACCTGGATAAATTTCTGTTTTTATAACCACTTTTGCTTATTTTTGCTGATGCACAGGGATTGCATTTAGAGAGTGTGAAATCTTAATATAGAAATACATTACATATTGCATTGTTTCTGAAGCTGTTGTTCAAAAGTCAAATTATTCTGGCAGCAAGGACACTAACGTGTTTTTTTCTCCCCTTTAATGAGCTGTTTTAACTATGTTGAAACTGATATTGTGATCTCTGTCACTTCATATACTGTATATTTTGTTTTTTTGGGGGGAAGGGGGAGGTCTACTACTTTTACATATTACATATTACTTTTCTATTTTATAATACACCAGTGATTCAGTAAATTCAAAAGCAACGACAAGTTTTTGTTGAAGTTATTAAATATGCTCCTTAGGTATTTAGGGTTTTTTTTTCTCTCCTCCTCTTAAAAAAAATGTGGGCAGGTTGAGGGTCAGTGAGAGAGTCATTCTAAGATTTCCCTCAGCAAATGTAGCTGAACTGTTAGAAAGGTCTATGGAGGATATTGCCTGAGGTAGTATTAATTCAAGATTCACATTCTGTGGAAAGTCACACTATAAGAAGAGGATTGCACTGAAGAAATGCATGCTCATAAACTTCTATGATTACCTGAAAGATCACATTATTACTCAAACGAAGGTGGGAGGGCTGTAAATGACTTGTATGGTTAAAGCTACCACCTGGATTAGAGTGGCACTTGTAGCAGCTCTGTATCCATAAGAGGTACTTTGTGTGGAAACAAAGTACACAATTGGCCTTTTCTTCTGTAAGGATACATTTGTTATACTTCATTGAGTGACTATGAAGAGTAGAGAGGGGAAAGGGATACATCATTATCACATTTCACTTAATGTTAAGGCTGCAATTTTGAAATGATTGAGGTAAACATGCCCAGAAAGAAGTCCCTTGATCACCTGACACTTTGGCCCATGGGCCATTTTGACCCATATCAGAGGCCCACATTTAAAATACACGAGGTAAGTCATTTGCAAAAGATTATTTAGATCATTAAATATAAGCCAGCACTAGCCTTTAGGAAGTTAGTTCTCTATTCTTTTTCAGACTGTAGAAAGGAGTACTGTTGTTAACTAGATACTTAAAATGGAAAGGGAGGGAGAGACATACTGTATAATTTTTTAAAGGTAAAATTTAACGTTAAATTTGAATGGTAATATTATTTGTGAAAAGTATGCATGCATTAATATTTATAGCATGAATTATAATGTGAGTCAAGGACAGATCTTTGTGGATTTGTAAAGAATTCCCCTAAATATTTATCGTTTAAGGGCAGGTATATTATAATTTTGTGGCATTAATTGATCTAAGCCTGGATTTCAGAATGCCCCAAGGTTAAATGTGACATATAAACGAGCTAGGGAACCTCTCGCCCTGCTGTTGTTGCTGAACTACAATTCCCAGCATCTTATACTATTGGCCATGCCAGCTGTCTCTATTGGGAGTTGTAATTCAGCAACACAGGAAAATCCTATCTCTATTCTACATCTTCTATGAATCTGGAGACATGTTTCCAAGCATCTTGGGCCTTTGAGCATGATTCAAATGTGCATGTTCAGAATTTGATAATTTGTTATTATGGAGTAGGGCAGAAATATAAGCATGATTTCTTGAATAAGGCATCCAGAGTAGTATGCTATTCGTAACAATAGTAAAATAGTCAAGAACTAGCATTTTAAAACAAAGGAGAATATACTGCCAACTTGTCTGATTCAAACACCCCAGATATTTTGTGAAGGCTTATACACGAGTATAACCATCCTAGGAAAAAGAACACATAGGTGGAAACTTTATAGGTGGAAAAGGTGGAAACTTTATAGGTGGAACTCCATAGGTGGAAAAAAGACCCTCTATAGTCTTGCAAATAAGACATTGTTAACAAATGTAAGGTTTCAGTTACTCATGAAGCATTTGTGCAGATGATACACAAAAATAAAGTGTTTTGAAAAGCCTCTTCAGAAAGTTTGAACTTGTCATGTTAACAGAAATAGGAGTGGAAACTGATGCTGCATGTGCATGCATGCTGTGTGAAGAAAGTGCATAGAATGTGAAATGTTTATATTACAAAAGTCTTTTAAAAATTAGAGTCTAATACATGATCCATAATCTGCTTGACCTTTTAAACATGGTCAAATGTCAAATTAATATAGTAGTACCTTTATACACCAAATATTCACTAATGCTTCTTGAATATGAAATGAAAGTTATTTATTGGTTATTTATGTATATATCAGTTGATACACTAGATTAAAGGGATATAATAATAAGTTCATTGTTTTTTTGTCTTTTGTATTATCTTCACTATTGACAGTGTGTTGTAGAGATTGTACATGCGACCTAAGTGAAGTACTATAATCTTTACTGCATATTCTGGCACTGATTCTAAAGCTATTTAGATCAATAATGTTTTTATTTGCTGGTTGGTGGATCAGTTTATAACTTCTTGCAAAACCTATTGGTTATCTTAAATTTCATTTATAATATGGTGGTGATACTGAAGTATGTACTGCTAATATAGATATCTGCATTCTGTTCGGAGTCGGAACCCTGTCCAGGGTCCTCCACATCCTCCAGAGCCGACTCATAGGGCCCCTCGCTGTCGGAGTCTGGTGGCAGTTCCAACGGCTCCTGCTGGGCCACAACAATTAAGTATTTGCATATAGCATTAACTTGTTTAGTTATTCAAAGTTGGCTGTCTTCAACATTTCTGAATGGTTCCTCCATTGAAATCAGTGTGGCTGCTCTTAACTGTTCTATGGACTTTAGCCTAAATAATTCAAGTACAAGTCAGCTTACCTTAGATTCAGAAAGAAATGTATGGTCATGTGCTGCATTCAGTTTACTAGTAGAATAAAGTTTTAGTGGTTAGAACACTAAATATGATTATGAAAATTTTAGATGTAAGAAAATAGATCTTATAAATTAATTACATATTTTCTTTTCATCCACAAATAGGGATTTAATATATGAACTAAGAAAATTAGGGAAAGCATGGATCCTAAAATTTCAGATGCTTTTGCTTTAGAAAGAGGCATGCTTTGCCTTCCAAGCTGGGGAAAATGTTTGAGCTAGGCTTTCATATCTCAAGCTGACTCCCCTTTCATTAAAAGAACAGGCTTCCGTGAATATTTTTTTTAAACTTTTTATTTTGTACAAACTTCACATCTTTGCAACACATTACATTTTTTACATATCTGTTGTGATTCTTTTATCTATACAAATAATCTTTTATAACTATAACTTATATATATATGTGTGTGTGTGTTTGTGTGTGCATTTATATTATTTCATACATCTTTTTTCATTCTATATATAATATTCTATATATTCTATGTATAACAACCTTTACTACATTTGTATAATATTTATTTGCTTTTGATTTTTTGATGTTTTGTTTTGATTTTTAACCATATTTGAAGTAGAGCTTTTCTAATTAAAGGTTTTTGGAAATAGCTATGGGTTTTGTCTTTCCCATCCCAGATAAAGGCGTGCCAACCCAGTTCCAAATTATAACTTTCTAGTGTTAGTAATCTTCTGTTTTTTAGATTGATCCAGTCCCTTATCCAGGTAAGAGCTGATGCTTGATAATAAGGTTCCCAATCAGGAAGTCCAAATCCTCCTTTTTCTCTACTATCCTGTAACAATTTTAATTTAATTCCTGTTTTTCCCCTGACCAAATAAATTGTGCAATTAATTTGTTTAAATCTATGAAAAAGTTTTTCCCTAGGCTAATCGGTACCACTTGAAATAGAAATATTTTTTTGGTAGTATATTTATTTTAACGATGGCTTCTGTGAATATTAATACATCTCTGGCTGATGTGATTTCTAGATCAGTTTCTTTCTAATTCCACAAAATTGCTACTATTTTTGCTTTAAACAAGATGCATAGTGTCATTGCAGCCATGTCCCTTGGTAAACTATTGGTCTCTTTTTCCCACATGACTTTGTTCTGTAACTATTTCTCCTCTGGCAGCCATAGAATCACAATGCATCCCAAATAAATTCTGTTAACCAGAAGTTTGCGGACCCCGAAATAAAATAGTACATCTGCCAAACTTTCTTATTTAATTCACAGAAATATAGATTTGTAAGGACAAAAACTGCAGCTTTTTAATTTTGTGTTTATTTTTATTATTTATTTATTCAGTGTATATGGTTGCCCCTCTCACACTACATGTCTTAGGGCAACTCATAGTGTTAAAATAAATCAAATATATACTAATATTAAAATAAATAAATAACGCAGCAACTGAAAAATCATAAAAAGCCCTTATCATAGCCAAGAAGCAGGCTTGCTCTCTCACTCTGGGCCCCAAGCCTGGGCACAGAAACAAAATTGTGATTGTCTTATGGGTGGAAATGGAACAAAATGAAGTAATATCATGGGAAAGTGAGTTGGAAGCTAGTGCCTTAAAATAATACAGGAAAAATGATTTTTGGCTTCTCTATTCTTTTGAAACGATTGGCCAGAGGGGGAAATAAAAACAGGCACTTACATTATAGTAGTTTTGCAAATATCACACGTGTGTGACTCTCACCAGATGTCTGATGCAAGACACTATTCAGTGTGTTAAAAAGCCAAAGGCACATTAACAGATGCTCAGCATAATGAAGCAAGCAGCATGATGTAAAAGAAAAAACACAAGATTGAATCCCACCGGAAGCTATTTTTTCCTCATATTTTTCCCTCCATTTTTTAAAAAGATGGTGATGGTAGACCATGTCCAAATAGCAGCAAATAGTAAATTTTGCTTTTAATAATAACTGTTTTGTTGTTTATTTTACGGCATGGATCTCTAGGTAGAAGAACCCTGCTCTATAGGACAAACATTAGCCAAACAGGTAAAGGTAGGCCTCCATTTAGAAATTCAATGGATCATATTGTTTGGATGATTCTGGTAATTATTGTATGACTAAAACTATCTTCTGGTTTTAGTTATGGTGGCGCAGTGGTTAGAGTGCAGTACTGCAGATTATGTCTGCTGACTGCCAGCTCACTGTAATTTGGCAGTTCAAATCTCACCAGGCTCAAGGTTGACTCAGCCTTCCATCCTTCCACGGTGGGTGAAATGAGGATCCAAATTGTTGGGGGGGAATATGCTTAGAGAGGACTGTAAAGCACTGTAAAGTGGAATAAAAATCTAAGTGCTATTCTCACTCCAAAATGACCCATTGCAGTGTGGATGTGTGCCTTGAATGTCTATATACTATGACTTTAACGTACTAAAGATATGTTTCTCATACATAACTTTAAGTCATGTGGAGTTGAACTCTAGATCTTTCTCATGGTGGCTGGGGAATTTTGGGAATTGTGCTCCACATGTCTTAGTTATTGAAAAAACTGCTCTGAGTTCAGAGTGGAGTGCAAAAAAAGGGACTAGGGCTAAGATAAATCAGCTGCCATGCTTCTCTGTAGGAACTGTTTTGTCATACAATTCTGGGGAAGCAGCCATTAGGGGAGGGATGTGGAAGAAACTAAAATATTTTTCAGCCATGAGATGATGAGAAACCAGTGAAATCTAAGATTTTGGTGGTTGTATCTGATATCTTTGGGAGGGACTAACAGATACTCAAATCAATTGGTTGATGTATTTACTTACCATTGCTTTAGTTTAAATAATTGACAAAATTATTCTACTTATGAAATGAATAAGTAACAGCTTGGAAGAGTATAGTGAAATGATTTGTTCTTCTGAACAGTACTCAGAACAGAACAATGTTAAAATTTCTGTTAGATAAAAACTGAAAATCCAAACAAAAACATTTGTGAAATGAAATAGTGATTATGTTTTTCTGACTTCTACAATGAATTTCCAGATATCTACTATTATTGATGTATTAAATTCACATTTTTATATCTCTTTACACCTCAAAATAAACAACAAATTACAAATAATGTATACATTAAAAAAGAGCAAAAATAAAATAACAAATAAATTATAAAAATCAATGTTTTTTAAAAAGGGAATGGAGTGGAACAAGAAAACAATTATCGAATCACAACATTTACAACGGGAAGTTCTGTGTGTGAAAATATTAGTCTATAACAGACTAGATCAGTGATGGCTAACCTTTTCCGAACCAAGTGCCCAAAAGCGTGCATGTGCACAAATGTACACACATGTGAACCCCCCAAAATGCAATGCATGTACGATCCCCTGCGCATGTGCACACACCTCCTCCCACACCCGGCCCCCCATGCACCCCCCACATGTGCATATCCCTCGCATATACCCCACACTTGTGCATGCCTGGCAGAGACCCAAAGACCAACTGGCCAGTGGGAGGCACACACACCTGCATGGCGGAATTGAACTCGGGCAATGGCTCACATGCCCACAGAGATGGCGCTGTGTGCCACCTGTGTCATGCATACCATAGGTTCACCATCACGGGACTAGATGTTAGGCCCAAAATCAACAATGGCATTTGGCACTTCTTCCAAACTGAGTTCTTCATTCAAACCTATAGATAAGATCTTGCCAGACTGAGGACTCTATTATCTACATCTACAGTATACTCTGAACTATTTGGAAGGGGCCGTTTTTATGCTTGATACATATATTATCTGCACTGAGTTGCCTCTTACTCTTCCAGAATGGATCCATCTCTTCGCTCCATCGCAAGTGTACAACTCTTCATTGCAATCAAAATAAAATAATATAATAATTTACATAGAGAATAGATTTAAAAATACTGTAACACCTGGAATTATTCTGCACCGTACAACAAAAAAATTGACGCAGGCAATTTGGCAACAACTATGGGTTAAATCTGGAAATGCTTAATAGACATGAAAGCTGTTCCACTTGAAATAATACTATATGGATATGTTTGTCACGTGTTGAAATCCTTTACTACTTTTAATATAAAGTAGTTTTGTCACTTATAGAAAAATATACCAAAAGTTGTTGAGCCACCCTAAAAAGTGTCGTTTTAAAATAGCTGCCAGAGAGAGAGGTATACTTCTCCTCTTAGGCTCTAATATTTTAGAAAATACCATATTGTAGCCTGGGAAGAGGCCATTGAAGGGAATCTTAGTAAGTATGAATCATACCACAGATCAACAAAAGACTGGATGAATCATTCCACCAAGTTTTCATAGCAGAACAAGAAAATGAGAAGCTTCTGTGTATATAGAGACAAATTAGCTGAAAATAATGTTCAGCTTTTCACTCTTGCGTAAAGATGTATGAAATTGAAAATGCTGTCTTAAGGTAGACACTGAAATATATGTATATTTTAGAATATAAAATAACAAGAAGGTATAGAGATTTTCAAAAGGATATTGGTGCAATAAAACTTACAGATACAAAAGCTTTCTCCATCAAAGGGATCTGTAAAAAGTAATTATTAAGTGGAACATGAAATGTTAGGTTTTTCTATTAGGTTTTTTCCCCAATATCGTACTATCTCTTTGCTGTCTCAGTATATATATATATATTTCTCTATTGTTCCAGCTTTCACCAGGGAAATACCAGCTTCAAATTTATCCCTGAGCTAAAACCTATAAGATGATTGACAAAATATTAAGAAAATGGAAAACTGGGTTAAATATAAACTCTCTTGCTATTAGGGATATAGTCCTTATGCACAGGCAATGACTGTTCACATCTTGGGAGGAGAGAATAATTTTTAACTCATTTCTTCATTTTTAGCATAAGAAACCTTTATACTCTCCATGCAGATATGTATGGAACCCTTCTTCGCAGCAATATGTGAAATCCCTAAAACGACTACACATTCCTGCTGCCTTATAGTTTTATCCCATTTTTCCATGTGGTCTTCTGACAATATACTGTATATTCAGGCTGAATTAATAGAGCAGCTAGATGATATAATATTTAAAAGTGATGCAGCCCCACTGATGCTAAGCAATCGATTTCATACAATTTCCCTGGGAGAAAACATGCAGACACCTAGAAAAGAAACATCATGAAATGTCCCTAAAAAAGTAGCACCATCAAATGCTTCTGTGATAGAAAAATACCCCAAATCTCCCTCGGAAAAAAAAGGGTGAGTTTTGGGGATAGGAGATTCAATTCTCAAGGGAACAGAACCAGCCATCTGTAGACCAGACAGACAATCCAGAGAGGTACTGGTATGTTGTCTCCCCAGAGTAAAAATCAAAGATGTGGCTGAGAACCTAACCAAAATAATAAAACCTGCAGATTACTACACTTTTTTGCTACTATATGTAGGGATGGAGGGCACAAAAAAAGATTTGAAAACAATATTGAGTGATTACTCAATCAGAGAGAGCCACAATGGCGCAATGGTTGGAGTGCAGTACTGCAGGCTACTTCTGCTGATCATCAGCTGCCAGCAGTTTGGCAGATTGAATCTTACCAGGCTCAAGGTTGACTCAGCCTTCCATCCTTCCGAGGTGAGTAAAATGAGGACCCAGATTGTTTGGGGCAATATACTAACTCTGTAAACTGTAGATGCTGTAAAGCACTGTGAAGCAGTATATAAGTCTAAGTGCTATTGCTATTACAAGTAGCTAGGCAAGAAAGTTAAGGAGTTAGGTTCACAAATAGTTTTTTCATCTGTACTGCCCATGAAAGGTCAATACCCAGTAAGAGAACAAAGGATTCTAGAAGTGAACCACTGACTAAAGGGTTGGTGTTGCCCAAAAAAACTTTGGATTCCCGGACCATGTTCTGCACTACCTCTATGATGGGCTTTTAGCAAAGGGTGGCTGCACCTCACAAAGACTGGGAAGAATGTTTTCATAAAATGAAATGACTGGCTCAACTTATCAGGAGGTTGACCATTATTTAGGATCCCCAGGACTTAATTCAAAGAAAAAACCCCTATAGAAAACAAGTCATAGAATAGCAACCAATTAAATATGAGCCAACAGTATGTGGCAGAAGTCAAAAAAGCCAAGGCAATCCTAAATTGTATTAACAAAGTGATTCAAAATCAAGATCAAATGAGGTACCAATGCCACTCTATAAAGCCTTAGTAAGAGCACACCTAGAGTACTGCATCCAGTTTTGGTCACCACACTATAAAAAAGATGTTGAAATTCTAAAAAGAATGCAGAGAAGTGCAACCAAGATGATTAGAGGACTGAAGTCTAAAACATATGATGAATGGTTGCAGGAACTGGGCATGTCTACTCTAGTCTAGTGAAAAGAAGGACCAGGGGAGACAGGATAGCAGTGTTAAGGGTCTGCTACATAGAGGCAGAGGGTCAAGCTATTTTCTAAAGCACCCGAAGGCCAGACAAGGATTAATGGATGGAAACTGATCAAGGAGAGATTCAATCTAGAAATAAGGAGAAATTTTCTGTCAGTGATTTCTGTTAACAATCAATCAATGGAACAGAAGGTGCCTTCAGAAGTTGTGGGAGCTTTATCACTGGAAGCTTTCAAGAAGAGACTGGACTGCCATTTGTCATAAATAGTGTAGAGTCTTCTGCTTCGAAGGGTTGGACTAGAAGACCTACAAGGTCAATTCCAACTCTGTTAATCTGTAATAAAAAGTATTATTTCAGTAAATGAAGCTATATCTTTTAATTCATTTTCGTGAAAATAGACACATTTCACTTGTTATTGTTACTGGAAACAGCAGAACTTTGTCCCTTAACCTCAGAACACAATGACATTAAACTGTCCTATTGATCAAGCCAAAAGCCATTTAGTCCAGTGTCCTGGACTGGCAATAGCCTTGGCTTCTAGATACCAATAGACTGTTTTCTACTGTCAGCCCAGATATTTCTAAATCTTAAAACCAAAAAAAAGTTTCCCTAATTCAAGGCAGTTTTTCACTGTAGCTTTGAAGAGTTGTATAGTTTCCTATGTGATACTCAAATACAGAACTCAAATATGTATTTGAGTTCTGTATCACACAGGAAACTTTCATGTGTATAATGCCAGATTCATCAGAGGGAGCTAGTTAGCATATTCCTATTGTCTCTTCATATGAAAAAAGTGAACACTCAGAGAGGACTATGATTTTTGTACTTGTTTCAATATGAAAGGCTAATTACTAGTTGTGTTTCATGCAGTCCAAGGTTATATTGGTCTGAATATTTGCAAAAATTTTGTGGGAGAAAAAGAACAGAATGTTTGGGAAGTTTGTTGATGAATGAAGAACATGGAGTTACATAGAACCATTAGCTGCATATAGTTACAGTGGAGTTGAGTGGAACTGATTTGTAGGTTATTACTCAAATCTAGGAGTGACCAAACTTTTCAGTTGATGTATATCTCTGTGAATGTGTACATTTAGGTAACAAAGGGTGGATGCTCCCTAGCCTAATCTTAAGAATTCTACCTAGCAATGATATCAACTTTGTTTGGCAAAGCATTTACTGAAACAAAAATTACTATTGTGGATATCATTTTTCTGGGGTGAGTGCTACATATCTATAGCATGCCAGGGATGATACTGCAAATGAATGAATGAATGAATGGTGGGGCAAGGACAAAAAATAAATATAATTTGATTGATTAATTACGTGTCATAAAGTCATTTCTGATTTCTAGGAACCACATAAATTTTGTCCAAGACAATATACTCCTAAGCCTTTAATACCATTTTTTAAAAATTGAATACTTGTAATGTTTTTCTGCCTTATTGGCACTGCTGACCTTTGGAATGGATTCCTACTCCAAGTTGAAGTTAGATCTGCTCTTGACTATCTTCTGGAAGACTCTGAAGACTGTGCTCTTCTAACAGGTGTTTGAGTTACGATGTCTCTTTGATATTGTGTGTGTTTTAGTTCTTTTCTGCATTTCCTGTATTTTGCTTTATTGCATTTGCAAAATGCTGAGAATCTATTTAGTAGCAGAATATAAACCTACTCAATAGGTAAATATGGCTTTTATATCATAAATCAAATGCAGATGCAATCAAATTGAACCTATTGCCAATATTCAGATGAGATAGAGACACTATGTCTTGTCATGATGATTTCTTCATGGCAAGATACGTACATTAATGCTGTAGATAAGTGTCTTGCTTTGAATTGTCACATAGAAAGAATTGAAACGGGCAAATAAGGCTACTAATCTACTATGAGATGTATCTGCTAATCAGATCCTTGGGTTGATTCTCCATACTTAATTTCCACACAATCAGCTCATTGTGTTAATGGCATAAATTCACTTTAAAAATTGATAATAGGCTTAAAATTTGATATATATCATATAAGTAGACCAAACAATTTGGGCTAGCCACTTAAGCCTTGGGGTGTTTTTCAGCATATGCCACTGGTCACAGCATAAGGATCGGTGACAGAATGTAATTTAGAATAACATTATTGTGCATAATTTGTAGCCCCAAAATGATGTTCCTGAAATGTCATGTCAGATGCCATTGATTTGAAAGTAGGACTCCCATTGAAATCAATTTGAGGCTTTGCTTAAGAAGAAGTATATGAAAAAAGGATAATTGTGCATCTGGTACTTGATAATATTTTCCAATTTCTTCAGCAAGCTGTATGCTCAAAGCTCCACTTTCTTTAAATGTTGAAGGTCAAGAAGTGAACTCCTGATTTTCTTCCCCTCTTTTAGCTTGTATTAAAGATAAATAGCTTTGTGGCAATATCTGAAAGGAGAATGCTTTTAATATTTTCCCCTTTTCCTTACCTCTACACATTCTGCACATTCACAGCTGCATGACAGTTTCCTCTGCCCTAATGAGACCCACAGTTGGACTTGAGACATTATTAGAGAGAGATCTCTCTTTCTTTTTCTGAACTGGTTAGGCAGCATATTATGATAAATAAAAAAACTGGTGGTTTTTTATTTTCTTTTTACATGGTCAGTAAACAAAAGACCCTCATTTTATCACAGCTTTCTTGAAGTGGAAAGATTTCAGTTTATTTCAGATTTATAATCAGCAAATTAATATGAATAAAAAAAATCAATGCTCTAAACATTTTACCTGCTTAAACATGTGGATTTTGACTTCCTGACTTTTGTTTGAAAGATGTATTGGAAAGATTTGGTACTGGAAAAATATTATTTTATTCTACTGTAAAAAGATATTATTGTGCCTCTAAAAATAGTTGCATTTTTCCATAATATAATGCTATATCCTGTTCATTAAATAGATAGTAAGAAATGGATATCTCTTTTTTGCAAATTCTTTCTATAAATGAAACTATTTTTCTCTGTTCAAGATGTGATTAAACTGTTAATGTTTAATTGTATAAAGTAATTAAACATTTTCCTACAAATTCTTAATCCTATTGGTAAAATATCAATATGGTATTTGTAAAATATCAATATGAAATAGAAATTGCTATAAAGAGACATAATGCATAAACTCAATAAAGTATATTTAGTATATTTTACAGAGTCCTTATAGCATATTTAGTAAAGTTGGCCATTTTTAAAGAACAAGGTGCTAAAGTAGTTTTTGGAATGTTAACCCATACCACTTTCTGCCAAAATACATGAACTGTATAATTCAGTACTCTATCACATTTCAGTAAAGAGATAGAGGCTTTATGATGTAAAACTATTTTTCTAATATATCTGGGAGCCAGAGTTTTGTATTGACCTTATAATATGATAATATATTTTAAAACTTAACTTTTTAAAGTATTTAGCGGAATAGCACTAAGAGAAACCATATGATTTTAGATAAAGATCTTGGTTGGATCAGATTAAACATTTCCTAATTCCTAGTTTAGATTCTCTCTCTCCAACCAGATATCTATATCAAATAGCATGGCTTTTCTTTTGCAAATATGTTCCTTAGCCCCAGAGACTTTCTGCCTTAAATTTGAAAATAATCAACAGCTATCCTGATCAGTGGTGGGATTCAATTTTTTTTTACTACCGGTTCTGTGGGTGTGGCTTGATGGGCATGGCAGGGGAAGGATACTGTAAAATCTCCATTCCCTCCCCATTCCAGGGGAAGGTTACTGAAAAATCCCCACTTCCTCCTGATCAGCTGGGACTCAGGAGATAGACAATAGATGGGGACAGGGACAATAAGAGGTGGTATTTACCAGTTCTCCTACTCACTCAAAACTCTAGAACTGGTCATAACCTGCTGAATACCACCTCTGATCCTGACTTGAAGCAATAGAGCTTCCCTCCATTAATTCATTTAATTTGTTCTTATAGTTCTCAGCCACTATTATAGCTTACGATCGGCCGTGCTAACGAGGCTGGTGTCTTATAACTTTATTCCTTGGGTGAGAGACCAAGTAGTTCCTTTATGGATTAAATTGAACTGGGAACTGGATTGGGAATTGTCGTGTCTGGGAGGGGGTAGCTGCCTTGGATGCCATCAGAGGGGATCGTTTGGCAGGCCTTGGTGTCGCTGTTACGCCCCCCCCAGGCGCCTACCCCTCCCTTATACTATTCTAACGACTATGGAGACTATCCCCTTTTTTCTGTCATCTTTACCATCTGTCTCTCCCCTGGTGCTCCCTCGCCTGACACCTGGCAACCCCCTATTGCGGTACCTTATCATCTGGTCTCCTTCAACCGTGGCCTCTGGACTTTTTGGCCTGCTGACACAGCCCCACCTGACATTGACTGTTACTACCATCATTACCCAGCATTGCCTTTGGGGCTTTATTTGGATCAGCACTTATGAAAGAAGGCCTTCGACTGCTTCCAACAGTCTCGGACCTCTTAGGCCTGCAAGAGGAGGATACGACTCACTCCCCCGTACACCCCGCCCGGACCATAGCTGGACTTCAGTCACCCTGAATGTTAAGAGCCATTTGGCCTTGCCTGATTTCGCACTTTAATTTCTGCGCAATTTTTCTCTCTATCTTTTTCTCTCTTCTTGTCTTCTTTCTTCCTTTTGTATGGGATATGTATGGGATACGCGTGTGATTGTGTGAATGTGCCCACTTTTATTGCCCTATATTGCTGTATTTTTATGTGTTTTTAACTATTACGTGGGGATTGTATGAGTGAACGAATGAGTGTGTTTGATTCGGAGGGCCTGCCGGGGAATGCGGGAGCTATAGGTGTGGTTGAGGGGACCACGGACACAGGAGTGGGCCGGAGCATTACGGTCGTAACGGGGAGGGGCAGATATGGCGGGGACTTTAGGGCTGGCCATTACCGGGGAAGGAGGGTTCGCTACGTCACAGAGATCCCTCCTTACGGCCCTACGAGTCCCACTCCGAGGCCAGATGGCGCGAGTAATCAGGACCCTGGTCTCCGGCTGTTGTCGCTAAATGCCAGGTCTGTAGTTCACAAGGCTCCCCTCGTCTGGGACTTAATTTTAGACAAGGGGGCAGACCTGGCATGTATTACTGAAACCTGGCTGGGCCCAGAGGGAGGAGTCCCCCTCGTAGAGATGTGCCCAGAAGGATTTCAAGTGCTTCATCAGCCGAGAGCTCAGGGAAGGGGTGGGGGTGTGGCTATTGTTATCCGGGAGTCTTTAGCACCTCGTAGGATCCCTGCTCCGGAGCTTGTCGGGTGTGAGTCCCTGCTGGTTAAGTTGGACCTCAAGGGTCAAGTGGGTTTGCTGTTAACGTACCTGCCTCCCAACAGCGTTGCAGCAGCCCTCCCCTCGCTCCTCGAGTCAGTAGCCGAGCTGGCAATTGAGTTCCCCAGGCTTATGGTCCTGGGGGATTTCAATTTGCCGTCGCTCGGTGAACACTCTGATGGGGCGCAGGAGTTCATGGCTTCCATGACAGCCATGGGCTTGACCCAGGTAATTCGGGGCCCAACCACTCTGCGGGTCACATGCTCGACCTCGTATTCCTCTCGGAGCAGTGGACTTGTGATCTTGGTCTGAGGGGTAACGAGATCATACCCCTGTCGTGGTCAGACCACTGCCTACTGAGGCTTGACTTCCGGAGACCAAACCCCCACTGTAGGGAGGAGGAACCGACCAGGTGGTTCCGCCCCAGGTGACTGATGGACCCCGTGAGGTTCCAGACGGAGCTTGGGGTTATTCCTGATACTCTCGCCCACAGTCCGGTGGAGACTCTGGTTGCTGCCTGGCACTTGGCAGCATCGGAGTCCCTTGACCGGATTGCGCCACTACCGCCACTCCGAGGTGGCGGATCCCGGAGGCCTCCTTGGTTCACCGAGGAGCTCCGGGAGAGGAAGCGCCGGAGGAGACACCTAGAGCACCTATGGAGGTCCGATAAATCCGATTCGAACTGAGCACTCTTAACAACCTGCACCAAGGAATACATCAGGGCACTTAGGGCAGCAAAAAGATCTTATATTGCCACCTTGGTTGCGTCCGCTGAGTCCCGTCCAGCCGCCCTGTTTAGGATAACCCATTCCCTCCTAAATAGGAGGGATACGGGGGACCCCTTGCAGGGTAGGGCTGAAGACTATGTCCAGTTCTTAGCGGACAAAGTTGCTCGGTTTCGGTCGGATTTGGACTCCACTTTTGCAGATCCAGCCGAGGCACAGGTGGATAATTCGGTAGACCATCGCTGGGTTGAGTTTCAGGATGTTGCCCCAGGGGATGTGGACAAGGCCATGAGAGCTGTGAGTGCCTCCACTTGTGTACTGGACCCGTGCCCCTCCTGGCTGGTTGCCAACAGCGGAGAGGTGACACGGGGCTGGATCCAGGCGGTTATTACCGCCTCCTTTCGGGAGGGGCACTTCCCTGCCGCACTTAAAACGGCGGTGGTGAGACCCCTCCTGAAGAAACCATCTTTGGATCCAGCCGTCCTTAACAACTACCATCCAGTCTCCAACCTCCCCTTTGTTGGGAAGGTTGTTGAGAAGGTGGTGGCCTCCCAGCTTCAGCGGTCCTTGGAGGAAGCCAGTTACCTAGACCCATTCCAGTCCGGCTTCAGGCCTGGCTACAGCACAGAAACCGCTTTGGTCGCATTGACCGATGATCTCTGGAGAGCCAGGGATGGAGGCCATGCCTCCATATTAGTTCTCCTTGACCTCTCGGCGGCTTTCGATACCATCAACCATGGTATCCTTCTGCGACGACTGCGGGAGGTGGGAGTGGGAGGCACTGTTCTGCAGTGGTTCTCCTCCTACCTCTCGGACAGGTCGCAGTCGGTGTTGGTCGGGGGGCAGAGATCGACCCCTAGGCCCCTAACATATGGGGTGCCGCAGGGGTCGGTCCTGTCCCCCCTACTATTTAACATCTACATGAAACCGCTGGGCGAGATCATTCGGAGGCATGGGATAAGATATCACCAATACGCGGACGATACCCAGCTGTATCTGTCCACCCCATGCCAACTCAATGAAGTGGTGGACGTGATGAACCGGGGTCTTGAAGCCGTTAGGGACTGGATGAGGGCTAACAAGCTTGTACTCAACCCGGAAAAGACCGAGTGGCTGTTGTGTTTTCCTCCCAATAATTTGGCCAGTGTTCCATCACTCAGGCTGGGGGGTCAAATATTACACCCCTCAGACAGGGTTCGCAACTTGGGAGTCCTTCTGGATCCACAGCTGACCTTTGACTACCACCTGTCGGCTGTGACCAGGGGGGCATTTGCCCAGGTTCGCCTGGTGCACCAGTTGCGACCCTACCTGAACTGGGAGGCTCTCACAACAGTCACTCGGGCCCTTGTGACCTCTAGGCTGGAATACTGCAACGTGCTCTACATGGGGCTGCCCTTGAAGAGCATCCGGCAACTTCAGCTAGTCCAGAATGCGGCTGCGCGAGTGATTGTGGGTGCACCTCGGTTCGCCCACATAACACCTATCCTCCGTGAGCTGCGCTGGCTACCTGTTGATCTCTGGGTGCGCTTCAGGGTGCTACTTACCACCTACAAAGCCCTTCATGGTAGTGGATCTGGGTACTTGAGAGACCGCCTCCTGCCGATTACCTCCTCGCGACCCATTAGATCGCATAGATTGGGCCTCCTCCGAGTTCCATCTGCCAGTCAGTGTCGACTGGCAACTACGTGGAGGAGAGCCTTTTCAGTAGCAGCTCCGACCCTTTGGAACGATCTCCCCGTGGAGCTTCGTACCCTCACCACCCTCCAGACCTTCCGCACAGCCCTCAAGACCTGGCTATCCCGTCAGGCCTGGGGTTAAAGATTATAATCCATCCCCGCCCGAATGATGAATGTTGCTCTATTCTTTTAATTATGTTTTGTCCTATATGTCATTGTATGTTTCCCCTTCCTATATAAGTTGTAAGCCGCCCTGAGTCCCCTCAGGGAAAAGGGCGGCCTATAAATAAACTTAAACAAACAAAAACAAACAACAAAAAACAAACAAACAAACAAAAAAAACAAAATTTGGTAACTTACCCCTCCCTCCCTCTCTTTTCTTTTCATTAATTTTGGTTACAATTTTCTACATGCTCTCTGGTTCTGTAATACTCTTTTGTGGGGGTGGGGGTGATTGCTTATGTACACAATATTCCAAGTATGATCATACATAGTCTGGGGTAAAATCAACTTACCTTCATTACCGGTTCGCAAATGTGAGTGAGTGCTCAAATCTTAAATAATAAGATAGGGGAAACTGGAGCTCAAAACCCTTTTTAAAATATAGGGAAGAAAGCAATGTTCAACACCCCACAGCCCACCCAACACCCCACAGCCCACACAAGCGATGTCAAGCCTAAGCCACACCCAGGAAGCCATCACCAACCTAGCCACGCCCCTCCCCACCCCCACCCTGGCTCCTCGAGGGCAACCACAATGCTGATGTGGCCCACAATGAAATTGACACCCCTGTTAGAGTTTGACATATGGTGAAAAGGAAAATAAAAAGAATGAAGGGGGCAGAAATTATGCACTATTTGTCTTAAACAAAAGTTTTGTTATAATAGGATCTAGAAATTAAAGATAATGCAAAAGTGTAGAAAAGGTAAGTTTTTAAGAAGGTCTGAAGAACTATGGAATTATGGCTTTACAATTGGGGTTCACTTACCAATGGCAACTGAGCCTGGAAACTCAGTTGCTAAGGGACATGACTCAAAGTCATGTAACCATACCAATTTACAAGGAAACTATAGCCATCCCAGTTGCCATCATTGGGTGAATCCCATGCAGGTGCAGTGCTCTGTAGTAACATGGTCACCATTTTTGACCTCCAGCCAGGTCCCCGTTGACTTTGCTTGTCAGAAGCCAGCAGTGAAGGTCACAAATGGCACTCATGTGACACATTGCAACATTGTAATTCAGAGAAGTTGCTGAGCACTCAACTTATGATCATGTGACCATGGAGACACTTTCTAGCAACTTGCTTATGAGAATTCATCATTTAGTGCTGATATAACATCAATCACTGAATGAGTGGGTGTTAAACAAGGACTATGTGTGTTCTATAAGACTATAATGGTATTCGAGGGGAGGGGAGGAAACTTTGACTAGTTGTGTGTACTAGAGCTAAAGAACTGAAACAGATAACAAGCAAGAGTAATTAAAATAAGAGATTTTTAACGAATGATATTCAATGACTTCACAAAAGACATTTATACTTTTATATACATTCAATCATACATTAAATACATGCATGCATGCATACATACATGCATACATACATGCATACATACATGCATACATACATACATACATACATACATACATACATACATACATTGACTATATCCTTCATCACATGCTATGTTTTTCATTATAGCAAATAATTTGCTGTACATTGTCCATCTGGATGGAAACTTCCCTACAAATAGGAAAGGAGTAAATTACATTTAAAAGTACTTTTGTTGATTGCTTGCACTTGGTTGCATTGTGCAAGACAAACTCATAAATAATGAGGAAGAATAAAGACATAGTCACATAATTTTGCACACATGTTGCAAAACTCTGAACAATTACTAGATACAGCAATAGCAACAGCACTTAAGACATATATACCAATGACATGCGGTGAAGCTTACAGTTGGTGAGGCAAGAGCGCGGCGGCAGCAAGAAGCAGAGTCCCTGCCGCTGTCCTCGCCAGAGGCGTCTCGTGTTTATGTCTGCCATAGAGGCGAGATGCCTCTGTTAGACACAGTGGTGGGGGCGGAGGAGGTGGGGTGCAAGGCGGCGGAGCACGGCGGTGGCGAGAAGCAGCATCCCCACCTCTGTCCCCGACAGAGGCGTCTCGCGTTTATGTCTGCCATAGATGTGAGATGCCTCTGTTGGACACAGTGGCAGGGACAGAGGAGGCAGCAGCGAGAAGCAGCGTCCCCGCTGCTGTCCCCGACAGAGGCATCTCGTGTTTATGTCCACCATAGATGCGAGATGCCTCTATCAGAAACAGTGACAGGAATGGAGGAGGTGGCAGCAAAAGGCGGAGCACAGCAGTGGCGAGAAGCAGTGTCCCTGCCACTGTCCCTGACAGAGGTGTCTCTTGTTTATGTCCATCATAGACACGAGACGCCTCTGTCGGACACAGCAGCGGGGATGGAAAAGGCGGGGTGCGAAGACCTGCCTCTGCTGGTGGGCTGCCCCTCTCTTCTCAAACAAGCTGCCCTCCCTGCCTCTTCCCCTTCCCTCTCTTCTCAAACAAACTCTCTCTCAAATTGAAACAAACACACGCATGCACACACACACACACACACACACACACACAGACAAGTTACTCACAATAAAAAATTACTTACAATTTACAATAATTTTGAATTCCTCCCCCCTCCCTCCTTCCGACCCACATACCTTTTCCAGATGTGTCACAGAGGATTTCAACCCTCCTCTTGTCTGCCATGATGAAAATGTAAAAAATGTAAAAAGAAAAAGGCAAAAGCTGCTGCTGCCAGAGCCTCCAACGGATGACTCTGCTTAACTGTTTAAAAAAAGCCTCTAAAAAAGTGCCTTCTGGAGGAGGAGGTGAGAGAACCACTTGCCTCCTTTGCATAAGGAATTTTTCGCCTTTTAACCCTTGCTTAACTCTGCTCAAGTGATCATAAAGATAGAGTAAAGGAGGCACGTGGTTCTCTCACCTCCTCCTGCAGTTAAGCACTAAGCAGAGTCCTTCACTGTGCCTCTGGCAGCAACTACCTCAGCCTTTTTCCTTTTAATTTTTTTTTCTTTTCAGGATGACAGTGGTGAGGCCCTGCCTCCCCTGCCTCCCCTGACTGCACGTCCCTGGTATATACAGCTTCATAGTGCTCTACAGCACTCTGTTAGACCTGTCCCAGTCTGATCCCTTAGGGAAGAAAAACCCTTCACTCCATTTGGTTGAAGTAAAAGGCACTTTTACAAAGAGATGCTGGTTGCAGGAAAGTCAGGTTGAATCTAAGTTCCCACACAAAAAAGACAAAGACTATTCCCCTCAGATCCAAACCCTTCCCCCCATGACTAATCCAAATACAACCATTGCTGGATGTTTTGGGAACTTTGAGATGTTTTTGGTTGGTAACTTTCCATATTGAGGGCAAATGGCCTTGAAGACACCTTAGCATTAACCGGTTCCATGGTGCTCTGTTTTTCTTCAGCTGTCATTAATTCCCACACAAGAATATATGCATTTATGGCTGCCCATTTGATTCCCCCCAACCAAATCTCTTTTGATGGTAGGATGCCAATCTGAAGATGGTGGGTCTGACACCCACTCTAAGTGGCTTATAGAGTCAGCATATTGCCCCCAATAGTCTGGGTCTTCATTTTATTGACCTCGGAAGGATGGAAGGCTGAGTCAATCTTGAGCCAATGAGAATTGAACTGCTGGCAATCAGCAGAATTAGCCTGCAACTTTATGCTGCCAACTACTAGCCATTCAGAGTTTTGGAAACCACTTATGATATGAACATTTAAAGACTAGAGTCATCAAAATAACTCAGTGATCTTAAAAAAAGATCTCTTCAGACGAGCTTGAAAACCTCCGATGTTGCTTTGGGAGGGGGAAGACAGGCAGCATTCCCCTCCCCACTCCTTAGGCTCCTGCAGCCTTGGAGCAGCTCTGGGCACTTGCACAGTAAAGAAAATCTTGCAAGGGCAAGTTGCTAATTGCCTTTACTTTTACCACGATCTCCGCAGCGCCTGCTTCACCTGCCCCTTCTCGGGCAGTTCCAGGTGGCAGGGATCATGGTAACAGCATTTTGGGGGGGGGGCTGCACAGTGATCTTGGCTGCCTGGAACCATCCAAGAAATGGGTGCTGCAGAGCGTGGCACGACAAAACCATGCTCGTCAAAATAGCGGTGATAAAATTGCGTTGCTAAAGCTGTGACGTCATCACCGCGCGTCATCACCACCGCGACAACAGCGCGGCAACAGAAGGGTGCTTTAAAATGGTGCCGCGGCAGAAAGCCGATTTCAATTAAGGTAAGGGTTAGGATTAGGTTTAGGGGTTTGTTTTAGGGTTAGGTTTAGGATTAGGTTTAGGGTTAGATTTAGGGTTAGGTTTAGGGTAAGGTTTAGGGATAGGTTTAGGGTTAGGGTTAGGGTTAGGTTTAGGGTTAGGTTTAGGGTACTGAGTGCTTGGGAATGCGCGGATTTGCCCTCCGCGATTATGTAATCGCGGTAGGGTCGCATTTTTCTTTAGCGCTTCGAACGGCGCAAATTAGTCTTCGTGCTTATGTCTCCGCGGATAAGGGCTTTGCGGATTTGTGGTGGAACCGCTGCAGAGATCACAATAACAGTGTTTTAGGGTGGCAGCACAGTGATCTTGACTCCCTGGAACTACCCGAAATGGAAGAGGTGAAGCGGGCATTCTGTGAGAAGTGTAAGGCAGGGTGGCTCACTGCTCAGCCTCCCCCTTCTGCAGACAACCCAGGTGAAGGGCGGTTGGCTTCTGCTCCTGGCCCAGGAGATGGATCTGGCTGGGAGGAATGCTCCCCATTTTGGAATCAGGGAGGAAAAAGAGCATTTCAGGTGGAGGGCATTTCCAGACTTGTGGGGATTGCAGATCCGCCTCCCGGGCCAGGAGCAGAAGCCGACTGCCCTCTGCCTGAGTCAAGGATTAATCCAGGCTGGGCTATATTTGGAGGGAGCCAGGCAAGTGAGAGCTCTGCGTGGCAGGCAGGGAGTGTGAGTGTGTGGTGCTGGTGATGGATTCCTCCAGCAAAGACTTGGTACCACCTTTCCTTCCTGAGCTGCACAGCTTTAGGTGGGTGGGTGGGGCAGGGGTGTCATGCTGGCTGCCTTCACCCCTGGCCAGCCCAGGAGGCCAGAGGACAGTTGGGGAGGTTTTTCGGGGGGGCCTAAAAGTGAACTTTCCAGGAGGCCTGTGCCTGGCCCTGGGCGCACCATGAAAGCTGGGGTCAGTGGAGCCAAATGAGCCAGGACCAGATGCCAGGTGCACAAATAGGGGCTTTTGAGAGTGCGGCATGGGGGAAGTGTATGGCACGGGGTTTTGTCTTGCCTCCGCATTGCAGGTTGGAAAGGGGCCACTCTGATTTAATGAAGCGAGGCCGAAAGGTGGTTGTTCGCAGGGTGGTGAGGGTGAGGGTGGGTGTCTCTCCCTCCCTTTCTGAGGGAGGAGCGGGAAGCAACTTGTCTAAGAGTGGAAGGGTGGGCAGCCAGCAGCTGATGGGTAGCCAAGGGGAGAAAAAAAGGCAGTCTCAGTGTTTGGGGAGGGCGGAAGAGAAAGAAAGGGGGGGGATACCTCAAGACCGCCCCTTGAATATTCACGGGAGGATGGCAGGTGTTTCCCAAAGTATCCCTCCGCCTTGTAGGGTCAGTCTGACCCACCAAAAGGATGGCTGGCCAAAGAATGAGTGGCTTTGCAAAGGAGAATCTTTGTGCCTGAAGCAATTCAACCTGAATTTTTAAAAATGTGTGTTGTGGGGGGGGGGGGGAAGCTTAGTGGCTCCTTAGGCATCACTGCTTCTCCAGATTACCCAGTGGGAAGCTGGTCGGCTTCTGCTCCTGGCCCGGGAGACTGATCTGTGAGACAGCCTGGAACTCCCGCTGCCTGAAACGCTCTTTTTTCTCCCCGGTTGCAAAAACAGGACATGTGTTCCTCCTGGTCAGATCCATCTCCCGTTCCCAGTTAATCAGTTGCTTCTGCTGAATCAAGCTGCAATAACGTTCTGAAGCTGACCAGGCCATTTGCTGCAAGGATGTCAGCCAGATTAATACTGATGGATGCTGGCAGGCAGAGGCAGAAACTTTTTTTCTTGTTTTTCCTCCCCCAAAATTACGGTGCGTCTTATACTCTGAAAAATATGGTACAATAATACTATAATTATGGGCATCAAATGCTTCAGAAAGCACACAAAGGGGAGAAATTTGCATGTAGGCAAATCTTCACTCAAAGGAAGCAAACCTTACACTCAAATAGCATTGATGATGTTACCTGTTCAAGAGAGCACTAAGGACTCCACAGTTCAATCCTAAGCGGCATATGTTCTCTTCTATCAGATACTATAATATAATAACATGTTGGATTGTTCGAATTTTTCCAAATCCTTATGGGAACATATATTTCATGTATGGGATTTTGGAATGTCTTCCCTGTAATCGTGCCAAGGAAAAAATATTACCTAGGAAAAAAAGCTTTTCTTATCTTGAGAAATGTTAAATAGAGAGATAACTGGTTGTTTCCTGCTCTTTGTTATTGCTTCCTTATATCACACCTTTTCCTTCCTTCCTTCCTTCCTTCCTTCCTTCCTCCCTCCCTCCCTCCCTCCCTCCCTCCCTCCCTTCAACATCATTTGTAGAACTATATGTTTGTCATGATCGTACCCTAAGAATTTATGACTTTTCCTTATAATTCACATGTTATTAATTTTTGTGATGTGACATTATTGCAACTTAGTGGAAAATAATCAGCCATTATTAGTAAAATCAAACATGAGGGGAAAACTGGAGTGTTAGTCAGTATTTTAATGTTAAAGTATGACTAAGCCTGCTTCTAATTGTCTATGTTCAGTGCCCAATATATTGTGATTACTCTTTAATATGAACATTGCTTCAGTATTCCAGATTGTGCTTCATTCTGAAACATTGAAATTGTTAGTTTCAATGTTTACAGTGACAAATAGCTGGGGAGTAGGGGATTCTTAGATTTTCTTGTTGCCTTTTTTTAATGAGGAATGAAGTTTCGTTGAATAGCTTTCTCTCCTTTCTTCACACTAGTCTTTCCTTTCAATAGCATAAAACAAAACCTATGTTTGAAAGAAAAACAAACTGCTCAGAGATAAAGAGGAAAGTAAATATAATTCCATTTTATTTATTCATTAATGTTACTGTATTGCCTTAATCCTTTTGATTAATTCACACCACATCTCTTTAGGTTTGGTGATTGCTCAACACAGCTATGTGGTGATGTGCGCTGACTTTTGAATATTAACCTACAACCTGGATTTAGGCTTGTGAAAGAACTGCCTGTACATTTCACATTTACTCATAGTGCTGTGTATGTTTATAATTACCACACAGAAAATATAATGTTATCTTTCATATCTGCATCTTATAATAATGAATGAATATAATTACTACAGCAACGTAATACTTACTATTCTGGTCACAAGTCATTGTCACTCAAGCTTTTTGTCTGTGAGCTCCACAGGGTTAAATATATGAAACAAAGAAAAACATATTTGCATCTTATTTCTTTTCCCTTTTTGTCCACTAGTCACATTAGCAGGTAGTAGAAAAATAATGTAGTTATTATATTTAAATTCAATGTCTTCCTTAAAATACTTCAGGGTCACTTGTACATTTCGTAGGGTAAGATAGGATCATAAATTATTTGATACCAACATTTTGAATGGTGTGGTAGCCAAATGTAGCCCTAGTTTCTGCCATGGTTTACCTTCCCAATAAGCAACTGACTCAGAAGATCATTTAAAATCAGTTTATTGGGGGTACCCTGATAAAGTGGGATCTCTCTATTAAAAAGGAGAGAGAGAACCCTGAGCCTTTTTATAATTAACACAACAAGGAAAATGCAAGAGGAAAGTTGATTGGACAGAATAAAAGTAACCTCCCCTTTGCATAGGAAACCAGTTACAAGTAGTTAAATATGTTATATATTTGCATCCTATAGTATCACACATGTTTATTAAAATGTCCATTGCATAGGATAAAGTGTTTATTGCATTCTATAAGCTTTATTTACTTTTCTAATACCTACCTATCTAATGAGATACTTGTTCAATTTATTTCTTATTATAATGCCCCTCCAATTCTATAAGGGATCAGTACTTCCCTCTCTTAAAAATTAAAAGAAATTCAGAATTTCACCATGCAAAACAGATGCTGTTATATTAGAACATCACATTTGGCTTTTTCTGGCAGGTAATTTCTGCAGCGAACTTTACAAACTCTAATGCTGAGTACTGAAATCTATTGTGCTTTCCTCAAAATAAGACCCACCCTGAGAAAAAGCTCTAGCCTAAAGATAAGCCCAAGGGATGGGCATGGCCAGCACAAGGGGCTGCAAGTGCATGAGGACTGATGATGTCTGGTAGCAGCCACAGCCTGACAGACCCTTGGCACAGTGCAAGTGTAGATGCAGGAGAGGGAGGCAGGTGATCCAGATGTGCTGTATGGCTGCCTGGCTCGCAGGAAGCTTGTGCGGTGGCACAGGCAGCAGCAGGCATAGGCATAGGCATGGGAGCAGAATCAGGCACCCCATTTGCAAGCAGGGGAAGCTTCCAGTCTCCATCATTTCTCCGTCCAGGCAAAAAGTGTTTGGGTACCTATGGGGTACTTGGGAACAGAGCAATATGATCTAATGGGTCTTTTGGTCCAAAAATAAATATATAACACCCGGTCCTATTGTTGGGAAAACATGGTAGTTATAGCACTATGACATTCAGTGTCCATGTTGATCTTTTGTTGACTTCTGCTGGGGGCTTTTCATAATGCCCTTGTACAATCTATTTCTGTTCGTGAAGATTAGCATGGTAGGCAGCTTTGTTTGGAAACAAAATGGTTTGTGCTTCCCTTTCTCCTGCCCACCTGACTAATATACACTTATAGACACATACTTGTGCAATAATTACACCCACATAGCTGTGTTCATGTTATGACCTAGTTACAAAACACTGTCCTCATTTAAAAAAAATCTCTGTAGCTATTGTGATCAAAGCTGTTGATGTCTTCTTGTAGGGATCTAGTTACTAGATACTCTGAGATATAGAAAGTTTTGATTTCTGAAGCAGTTCCAGAGGTTCCTTCTTATTTAACTGTCCTTTACATCTGCGTTGATTTTTCAGAGAACATGGTCATTCTTGAATATAGTTAATTTGATGACATCATATCACTTGACTCATATATTAAATAAAAATGAAATATTTATTACAAGAGAATTCCATCCTTATTTTATTGTGGCCTTGTTGGGCAACTATAAGCAGATCAGGTTATTCAAGCAAATGGAAACTGAAATGACATATTACAGAAATTGGCCTAGACTTCCAGAAGATACTGCAAAGAATGGTTATCTCTCAAGTTGAGTTAATCTATCTTTTAATTGCTTTATTGATAATAGGAAACAACAACAAAAATGACTTTTGTAATCTAAATTGCTGCTTTGTGATGTCTTTCATTTGATTAATTATGACTACAATATTGAGAAAACTTATGTGTGAGAGCAGTTTTTTTTTAAATGAGCAGAAGACAAAGAAAATGCTTTCCCTGTGACTAAATTTATTTCTGACCCACCAGCAAATAAAGCCACATAGAGTTGCTTATCACTTTGGTAGCTTTTTTCCATGTCATACAATAGCTTGAATTTGTATAGATAAATCTCTATAATAGTATAAGAGTAACCATGATCTATAAATATATATTTTTACTTCAGTTGAATATAAGCCAAAAATGGAAGCAAGAACACTGTGTGGAATGTACATTCCATTTAATACAATAACCTAATTATGTTGTGAAAGTTTTGAATTCTACCATATGGAATCGTATATCTCAGCAAGTGAGATGCAAGGAAGATAATGATCTTTCCCATTGTCCCTATAAATGGTTCAGAAGCTGGGTGCCAATCTCCTGAAATGTGATCATATGACCATGGGGTTAACGCTGCAGTTGTAACTTCAAGTACAGATCATAAGTAACTTTTTTGAGTCTGCTATAATTCTGAATGGTCATAAGTCAAGGACTTACCTGTAATTGTAATTTGCCTGGGAAACATTTAGTTAATTTTGTAGTCTACCTTAAATTTACTTGTTAAATACTGCTATCAGAATGTTAAAGTGTCCTTGGCATACAAACTATAGGAAACACCACTTTAAATTATCTATTCTGCACAAATTGATTTCATAAAAAGTCAATAAGCCTTAAATAATATTTTATTGCTTATATTTTAGCCATTCAAAAAGATTCAAATCAACATTTGAGGTGTAATCAAGTGTGCCAAAGACCTTTGATATGCTGTACTGACCAAATACTGATGTCTTTCTAATTATTACTAATTGGATTAAAATGTGTTATTGTAATCCTTTAGGTGGGGTAATTACAAATCTCACTGCAACAAAGTGCACTTGACTCCTAACCCTCATACAACATGCAGAAGGATTCAAGGGTTAATGGTACCAAAGGCCACCAAAAGATCCATCAGGACCCTGAGAATCAGACTCCCCTTTCCAGTCCCAATAAACATCACCCACAATAATGATAGTTTGTATCCCATACCAGACCTGAATGGAAAAAAAACAACTGTCCAGATAATCCTGTTAATCTAAGAGTTTTTGTAGCTATAAACATTCCATCTTCTCAGCAAACCTATTTGAAAAAGTTGAAAAAAGGGAAGAATAATACTTAAAACAGTCAAGTAGGGAAACAACTTCTTAAGGAGGTAACACATTTCCATTTATTACATAGTAGACCAAGATGTTGCTCCCTGGAGAATGTATCCACCACTCCACCACTGCCGGAATTCAGTTCTCTCATCAGTTCCCTAGAAGCTTTTGCTAGCCTGTACTGAATTGATCCTACCCAGAAGCAGCTGAATTGACACTATACAGAATCCTCTCACTTCCATGGGATATAAATGCGGTTTCTATGATTTCAATTGAATTTGCTCAGTTGACTCTGACAGATGTGTGCTTGTCCTTGAATACTGCACAAACTCTTCTCAATAGTCCAGTAGCAGATCTGCTACCCCAGATTTCCCAAATGGGGTTGAATAATTTTAGATAAAGCTGCTAAGCAACAACCCACAAATGCAGTAAGAATGGCAAATTAAGAATAGTAGGTACAGGTCGTCATCACGACATAGGCTTAAATGTGAGCTCTTACCAGTCAACTGTCCAGTTGGCAAATTCAGAAAAAAAACTCCTTTCTGTAAAACATTACAGAAAAAAACCACATTGGCCCAGAAGAAGCAAATCAGCTCTGGGTTTCCCATGCAAAGCAAGCATAGTTATTTGCCCCTTTTCCCTATGGGTCACCCACAGTCCAATATGTTCACCAATCACTTCTGTTCATTTTTTCTTGGGAAACAACCAGCCATGCTGGGGCATCTGCTCGATGTGTTCTTGGGATGCCAACAATGTCTCACAGGTAGCTGATGGATGCTTGGATGCCACATTCTCTCTCCCCCACTGCATTCCATACATAAGTCTACTGCTATTGCTATTCTTCCTTTTATTGTCAAGCTGCGAATGAAGCAAAAAATGTAAGTGAAAATGCAAGTCAGTCTTGACATGCTGACCCCCAAAAGAAGGATAAACCTGAAACAAGAATAAACATATACATTATTATCACAAATCAACTACTGCTGCATTTCCTATTGGGGCTGTTGATGGTACTTAGTGTGAAATTTCTTAACTAACTTGCTGCCCTAATATCTGGAGCCCAGCCTTTCCACAGTACTACGTAGATACTGTAACTTTCTCTCAGGATATCTGGACTGAAGAATCTTTTATTTATTTATTTATTTATTTATTTATTTATTTATTTATTTATTTATTTATTTATTATTTATTTATTTATTTATTTATTTATTTATTTATTTATTTATTTATTTATTTATTTATTTATTTATTTATTTATTTATTTATTTATTTATTTGTCTTGTATGCCGCCCACTCCCGGAGGACTCCGGGCGGCTCACAAAAGACAAGGGAAAGGGGGGAACGAGACAAAGACAACATATTAAAAACAAAACCAACATTCACAATTTCTGTGGAGGTAGATGCTTCTTAGCTCCCTCATAGTGCTCCTCTCCTTTTATTAAGATGAGTCTCTATGTGGGTCCCAGCCTTGAAGCTGCTTGGCTCCACTAGGCAAATTGCTGGTGCCATCCCATAAGGGAAACATCTAACTGAAAAAAACCCATGGGCTGTTTTAGCTTTCTCAAAACTCAGTCCTAGTTTCTTCACTGTCTGAAGGCTAATTAGGCACTTTCACCCTAAGTCCAACAAGGCAGTCAGCCCCCCCTTCTTACTCCCAATGAGAACACCAAAATCCCTACCCAGTTCATCATAGGGATAATGGTGCAACTTACCATTGGGTCATCTTTCCCTTCACTGTCGCTCTTGTAGAAGACCGTCAGGCTTGTCATGGGTCACCGATGTTTTCTCCTTCAGCTTTGTGGGTGGTTCTTTCACCTTCGGTTGGGCCAGAGCTTGTGGTGCAGATGCCAGCTGGGGTGTGAGGCAATCAGCTGCTCATTGGTCTTCCTTCCCACATTGGAAACATACTCTGGGCTCTGGTGGGGCTTCTCCCACATGGTAAGGCCTGTACCCTGTCTTCCTTCACATGGCACTGGATATCTCGTGGACATTCAGCGGGACTGGTTCTCATGCACATTGTGCTCCCAGTACTCCATCAGGTCAAGCTCCACATTTGTAGCTAACTGGTACCATGCTCAAAAGTCACGAGGCACCCCCCCCCACACACACACACAGCAGGCAGTTATGATAAAGATCCTTGTTCAGCCGCTTCCAGAAGTGTAGACCAGCATATGATTGGGCCAATCTCTAAGGTGAGCTACCAGGCTGCGAAAATCTTGGATGTACTCTGCCACTAGTTTCTGCATGCTGGACTGCTGTGAGGTCTTCGAATTTGTCTAGCAATGACTGCATAAAAGCATCCAGGTCTTGCAGCTACACACACACACACACACACACACACACACACACACACACACAATGTGGAAAGACACTAGCTATCCTGCTGCAGTTCCCTCCATGTTAGATGTAATGGCATTGAGCCAGATGTGCTCATCCTGGTACATCACTCGATGGTGTTCCATATAGTTGTTGGGTCATCCATCAAACCAGACCACTAGGGAAGGTCCTCTTGCCCTAATATGTACCCAGGTGGTAACCCCACTGCTGCCGAAGATGCCTGAGCAGGGTTGCCAGCTTCCATTGAGGCTGCATGTGCCAGTCCCTGCCCCACTTGTGGGGAGGCAGCAGGGATGAGGGCTGCATCCCTTGGAGTGGGACTCTTCTATCCCAAGTGGGGCCAGCACCATTGGCCACAGGAGAGAAGGAGATGGGGTAGGCAGCAGCTTCACAGCACCTGTCTCAACTCCTGTGATTACTGTTCACATGATTGCTGCTGGGCGCTGCCCAGGGGTAGCGCCCAACTAAGCTGTGGTGGGCTGAGGTGGTGGGAGGTGGCCCCTTCAGGGCAACCCCATGTGTCACATCTAACCACATCATGGGCTGGATCTGGCCCATGAACCTTGAGTTTGACATGTCTGTTCTAAAGCATGGTTTCCAATGTAGATTAGGCTCATTATGTCCTGGTATCAGCTCATAGCTCTATGGTAACATGTCATAGGCCTGATTCTTCTTTTTGCATATTTTCAATATTTTGCAATATTTTCAGCATTAAAACAGAAAGGCACACTGTGATAGAAATACAGTTCTAATCCTTATTCATAGAGCAAACATATAATTTAATACAATTCCAGTGTGAAAATTGGAAATTAATTTTCTTTTTTGTTTTTAAATTCATACATTAATAGGGATATTAATACTGTAGATCAGCTAATCAGATTTTTAGAAAGATTTGAAGAGTAAAATGGATTGTTTAAAAGTTCAGGATAACACTATATTCCATTAAAATACTTAACTGAGATTTTACAATTTGGCCTCAAAGCATCATTCGACGGCACGGGATAAAATACCATCAATACGCGGACGATACCCAGTTGTATCTGTCCGCCCCGTGCCAACTCAGTGAAGCGGTTGACGTGATGTGCCAGTGCCTGGAGGCTGTCAGGATCTAGATTGAGAAGGTGGTGGCCTCCCAGCTTCAGCGGTCCTTGGAGGAAGCCAGTTACCTTGACCCATTCCAGTCCGGCTTCAGGCCTGGTTACAGCACAGAAACCGCTTTGGTCGCATTGACCGATGATCTCTGGAGAGCCAGGGATGGAGGCCATGCCTCCATCTTGGTTGTCCTTGACCTCTCGGCGGCTTTCGATACCATTGACCATGGTATCCTTCTGCGACGACTGCGGGAGGTGGGGGTGGGAGGCACTGTTCTGCAGTGGTTCTCCTCCTACCTCTCGGACGGGTCGCAGTCGGTGTTGGTTGGGGGGCAGAGATCGACCCCTAGGCCCCTAACATATGGGGTGCCGCAGGGGTCGGTCTCGTCCCCCCTACTATTTAACATCTACATGAAACCGCTGGGCGAGATCATTCGGAGGCATGGGATAAGATACCACCAATACACGGACGATACGCAGTTGTATCTGTCCGCCCCGTGCCAACTCAATGAAGCGGTGGATGTGATGAACCGGGGTCTCGAAGCCGTTAGAGACTGGATGAGGGCTAACAAGTTTGTACTCAACCCGGAAAAGACCGAGTGGCTGTTGTGTTTTCCTCCCAATAATTTGGCTAGTGTTCCATCACTCAGGCTGGGGGGCCAAATATTATACCCCTCAGACAGGGTTCGCAACTTGGGAGTCCTTCTGGACCCACAGCTGACCTTTGATTACCATCTGTCGGCTGTGACCAGGGGGGCATTTGCCCAGGTTCGCCTGGTGCGCCAGTTGCAACCCTACCTGAACCGGGAGGCTCTCACAACAGTCACTCGTGCCCTTGTGACCTCTAGGCTGGAATACTGCAACGTGCTCTACATGGGGCTGCCCTTGAAGAGCATCCGGCGACTTCAGCTAGTCCAGAATGCGGCCGCGCGAGTGATTGTGGGTGCACCTCGGTTCGCCCACATAACACCTATCCTCCGCGAGCTGTGCTGGCTACCTGTTGATCTCCGGGTGTGCTTCAAGGTGCTACTTACCACCCACAAAGCCCTTCATGGTAGTGGATCTGGGTACTTGAGAGACCGCCTTCTGCCAATTACCTCCTCGCGACCTATAAGATCTCACAGATTAGGCCTCCTCCGAGTTCCATATGCCAGTCAGTGTCAACTGGCAACTACGCGGAGGAGAGCCTTTTCAGTAGTAGCTCCGACCCTTTGGAACGATCTCCCCGTGGAGATTCGTACCCTCACCACCCTTCAGACCTTCCACACAGCCCTCAAGATCTGGCTATCCCGTCAGGCCTGGGGTTAAAGATTATAATCCGTCCCCACCCGAATGATGAATGTTGCTCTATTTTTAATTATGTATGTTCTATACGTCATTGTATGTATCCCCTCCCACATAAGTTATAAGCCGCCCTGAGTCCCCTCAGGGAAAAGGGCGGCCTATAAATAAACTTATACCTTATACCTATACCTAGATGGGGGTCAACAAGCTTGCACTCAATCCAGACAAGACCGAGTGGCTGTGTGTTTCCCTCCCAAAAATTTGGTTAGTAGTCCATCACTCAGGCTGGGGGGTGAAATTTTACGCCCCTCAGACAGGGTTCGCAATTTGGGAGTCCTCCTGGACCCACAGCTGACCTTAGAACATCATTTGTCGGCTGTGACCAGGGGGGCATTTGCCCAGGTTCGCCTGGTGCACCAATTGCGTCCCTACCTGAACTGGGAGGCACTCGCAACAGTCACTCATGCCCTCGTGACCTCAAGACTGGACTACTGCAATGCGGTCTACATGGGGCAGCCCTTGAAGAGCATTCAGAGACTTCAGCTCGTCCAGAATGCAGCCGCGCGAGCGATTGTGGGTGCACCTCGGTACACCCACGTTACACCTATCCTCCGCGAGCTGCACTGCTTACCGATTGGTCTCCGGATACGCTTCAAGGTGCTAGTCGTCACTTATAAAGCCCTTCATGGTATTGGACCTGGGTACTTGAGAGACCGCCTGCTGCCAATTACCTCCCAAAGACCCATTAGATCACACAGGGTTGGCCTCCTCCAGGTTCCGTCTACCAGCCAATGCCATCTGGCTACTACCCGGGAGAGGGCCTTCTCTGTGGCAGCGCCGGCCCTTTGGAACGAACTCCCCGCAGAGATTCGGACCCTCACCTCTGTCCAGGCCTTCCAAAAAGCCGTTAAAACCTGGCTGTGTCGGCAGGCCTGGGGTTGATGAGTTCCCTTCCCCTCTCGATTGTGTGTCTATTGGTTATTTTAAATGCTTGTATTTGTAGTTCTTGTGTTTCCCTTCCCCTCTTGGGTTTGTGAGCCGCCCTGAGTCCCGCTGGGAATAGGGCGGCAAATAAATAAACCTAAACCTAAACCTAAACCATCAGCCATTTCTAAAACTCTCACAATACTATTGGCTCTGAAATGTGTTTATTGTACATTATTCTGAATCTACAGGGTTTTGTTATAGATAAAAGTATTGCAGAGATGGGTACTAGTTAGTCAGAAGAACTCTGGAAAAAAAGAATTTGGATATTCCATATTAATAAATAAATTATAAAAATATTGAATATGGTTCTTATTCAAGATGTGACTAATTCAACAGTTTTTTTTTCATGTGTATTGGATGCCATACAGAAAGTTTTGGTTGTTCATTATGTTGAAAGAGTAAAATGATGCCAGGGACACTTCTACATTGCCCATTATTATCGTATTCTAATTTAATATTCCTAAGTTAACACATTTCGGAAAAGAAGCATATTGCTAAAAACCTGGAAATTATTATATAGGAAGGATTGTGGGATTACCAAGCATGAGGCATATAAAAATTACTCTTTTACTCAAAACATACTACTACTACATTTTGATCCTTTTCTTGCTTCTTTTATTTTTGGTATCTCACGTTTCTTTCTATATACAGAAAAAATAGAATATTAAAGATGTAGAAATTAACCATCTTTGTCATTAGTGTCCTGATAAATGAAATTATTTCATGTGAGAGGATGGAAGTTATATTAAATATATGCTATGAGAAATGTAATTTATAATGAGCTTAAGTGGCAGAAAGAAATCAAAGCTTTCTAAAACTCTGATGGTAAAACTTATGGTGGTTTTCACCATCAATGTTTGAGAAAACTGATTTTTTTAATATTTGGGTTTTTTTTTTACTTTTCACCTTACTGTTTTCATTGTAATAGTTTGAATACAAACAATACAAACAAATAGTTTAATATAAACAGTTTGTTGGTTGAACAAAAAGTAACATAAACAAATAATAATAATTTGGAAAAAGAATGTAGGGTTTTTTTAGGCTTAAGGCACTTTTACCTGATTCATACATTATAACTGTGAATCAATTGGCCTGAATGGCCTGAATCAGGCCATTGTGGTTTGTTCAGCAAACCATAATTAAAACTTTGTAATAATGTTACATATGTATGGAATTCAAGAATAAGCTAAATCATTCCAAATATGGATGGATACATACATGGATGAAGTATGTACAGAGGCTGCAAAGTTTCTAACTTTCTATTGCGTTACAAACTCATCTGATGCATGATGAATTTATTTTTACTGTTTACTTCTATAAACCCCATTTTATTTACATTTTTATCTAAATAAAAGTTATGTTTACATTTACTTCAAGCTTGAGTACCAGATGCTTTCAGACACAGCAAAACAGAGATCAGAATGAGGATAATTTTAAAAAGTGAGAGAGAAAAGCGAAACTAAATTATTTTTTAATTCTAACAAGGTTTTTTTTTTAAAAAAAGTTCTATACATCTCTGCAAAGGGGGATGTAAACTTTAATAATACCACACTGCCACTTTAACAAGGCTACATTTGTCTTTGTCCACATGTTAGTGAAGGATTAATATGAAAAACTTTTGTCTAGCACAAGTGATTTGAAGATGTTTTGCTGCGTGCATGTGAACTCAGCAGGTGATTCTTGCTCATCTTTGATGTCAAACAGCACAAAACTTCAGTGAGTAGTAGCTTCAGAAATACGATAGACATAGCTGAGTCTTCATATGAAGCTCATGCTTGAACTACATCAGAAGAACTGACATCTATTATGGTGAGCAAAGACAAGTGTTTGAAAAGAGATTCAAACAGAAGTGTCAGAATTTACAGTGCATAGTTTTATATAAGTTGATTTTAACCAAGCATATCTCTGTGAACCTGGCAGGACAGAAAAGAAATTTCAAAAGGCAGAGAAATTGTTGTCATCTAAGGGCATGGAATGTTTTAATAGTTCAAGGAAGAATATTTCTGAAAGGTTATATGGTGATCCATTTACTTTGACTTATATGGTGATCCATTATTTTGACTGAGTAATAAGGCTCATCAATTTCCTTTTCCTTTTTTCTTTAACATCCCTCTTCTTCATTGTTTTAATAATTTTCTTTGATATAGTTTCAGGAGATAAAAGAAAGTGACTTGTTGTGAAATCATGTGGTTCAGCTACATATAATTAAAGTTGCAACACAATACAACTTTAATATGCAATACAATGCAATACAAATGATTTCTATCTACAGTCAATGATATAGGTAGGTGGTAGGTTCTCAGTATTACTTGACATATTCTGTCAGAATATAGTAAGGTTTTAAAGAATATGTATTATTCTATCAAGACTGATCAACATTGTTTAGCTATTCTCTTCCATTTATTTGCTTTTGTACTCTGTGCTAAATGTATGCTTCCCTGTGTCAACAGCAATTCTTTAAAGCACATAGTTTGTTTGAAGCTTTGTCCTTACTCAGAGCAGTAGTTTGAAACTGACCCCAACAGGCTAAGGTCAGAGTCGAGCCTAATTGTTCCCTTGAAATACTGCTGCTTTTGTTCATCTCTGACTTAGAAAGGATAGAAAATAAATCTGCTTGTCTTGAACACAGAAATTCAGTAACCTCAGAGTTTGCTTACTATTTTAAAAAGGAAATCATGAATGCCAATTCAACTTTCATAGATATTTCTAATGAGATGAATAGGCCAAATCTATTGTTGAAGGTTTAATTGAACTGATTAGCTGGTATTTATTCTATAATACAGGGATGTCAAACTCAATTTCATTGAGGGCCACATTATGATTGCCCTCAAAGAGACAGTTGTGTGTAAGACTATGATGACTCACAGCATCCAGGTGGCCGTGGCTGGAGAGGTGTGACTGGATCGTCACAAATGGGTCGCCACAACCAGGTGGGCATGGCTGGGTGTGTACACTGGGTACAGCTGTCTTGCTGTTGGGTCGGGATGGAACAAGTCGCACTGGCTAACTCGGTATGGGGACAATTTGGTGCCCTCGAAGCTCCTCACCTCCCCAAACTGCTGGCAGCCAAGTGCCTGCACCTGTGCATACACACACACACACACACCACATTCTAAGTTTGGGGACTTTTATCCACAGAGGAAGGAGAGGCCCTTCTCCCCAAATCCAGGCATGGTTGGCAGTTTGCAAGCTCAGATGTGGGTGCCGCTTTTGGAGGCATCGCGTTCCAGCTTGGTTGGAGGCATTGGAGAGGTTTTGGGTAATACCGCTTGGGGGGGCTCCTTTGTGACCCAGCTGGCCTGAGAGAGCCTCGACTCTCCCCCATCTGCTGGCTGAGAGAATCTTCCCCCCCCCCTGCTATCTGATGGTCGGCGTTTTTCACCATTCTTGGATGCCTGGGTGTCCCTGGTGCTGCCCGCCCGACCTGGAGAGCCCCCTGAGGATTCGTTTGTTCATCTGTTCGCTCCCGGACGAAGGTCGTCTCAGGTCGTCTCCTGAGCAGCGGCTGAAATCAGAGGAAAAGCGTGGAGGGGAAGATGGCGGCGCCAAACAGCTGATCCGCAGCATTTTGCATCTTGGACGCCTCTTCCCTGGCCAGCCTGCTTGAGCTTGCTTGCGCCGAGTGACTGGTGAGCCTTGGTGACTGGTGAGCCCGGAGGGTTCAATTTCAACTTAAATTTCCATTTTAAAAAAAAGGGGGGTCGTCGGAAGCTGTACTGAGACCGCGGAGCGGCGGATTGAATGACTGTGTTTGCCGCCGCCCCAGACGCCCCCCCCCCTTGGCTCTATTTCTGCTCACCCTGTTATCCATTGCCTTACTCCTACGGCCCTTAGGAAAAGATCTGGCCGTCCTTGACTGACTGGTGTGCTTGCTCGGGCAGGGAAGAGGACGACGCCCTGAACTGAGCCCTGGGTCATTGTGGCCTCCTCCGGACATTGCCCCTTGCCTTCCGCTCTAGCCATTAGGAGGAGTAGGATTGTGGTTGAGTTGGCGTGGGAGCAATAGAGGATGGCGGCTGCAGTGGCGAGGACTGGGCTTCGAAAATACCAGCACTCCCCTCCTCCTCTGCCAGAGTGGCTCAGGTCAGTTCCAAACTTTGGCCCCCCAGATTGGGGCCCCTATCCATCTTTAGGAAGGAGATTTCTAGGCATACAGCCCGCTGACCTTCATTGGAAGGGTGAGACTGAACGGTTGCCGCCTATGAACACTAGACTTTTACATCTTATCCTGCCTGCATACGGCCGCCTTATATACTACGCACTTTTGATCTGGTGGCCAAGGATGTCTCCCCAGGACATAGGAAGGGAGAGGAGCGGAGTACCTCCCCCCCTCCTTTTCATATTGTTACACATTACAACTGCGCAATTTTTAACTGGTATGGTGAGTGTATGGGATTTGCTTGTGATTGAATGAATGGCCCACTTTTTATTATTCCATTATTGTTGTACTTTATGTGTTTTAACTATTACGTGGGGATTGTCTGAGTGAACAAATGAGTGTGTTTGATTCGGAGGGCCTGCCGGGGAACACAGGGGCCATAGGGGTGGTTGAGGGAACCACGGACACAGGAGTGGGCCGGAGCATCACGGTCGTAACAGGGAGGGGCAGATATGGCGGGGACTTTAGGGCTGGCCATTACCGGGGAAGGAGGGCTTGCTACGTCACAGAGATCCCTCCTTCCGGCCCTATGAGTCCCACTCCAAGGCCAGATGGCGCGAGTAATCAGGACCCTGGTCTCAGGCTGTTGTCGCTAAATGCCAGGTCTGTAGTTCACAAGGCTCCCCTCGTCCGGGACTTAATTTTAGACGAGAGGGCAGACCTGGCATGTATTACTGAAACCTGGCTGGGCCCGGAGGGAGGAGTCCCCCTCGTAGAGATGTGCCCAGAAGGTTTTCAGGTGCTCCATCAGCCGAGAGCCCAGGGAAGGGGTGGAGGTGTGGCTATTGTTATCCGAGAGTCTCTAGTACCTCGTAGGATCCCTGCTCTGGAGCTTGTCGGGTGTGAGTCCCTGCTGGTGAAGTTGGACCTCAAGGGTCAAGTGGGTTTCTGTTAACGTACTTGCCTCCCAACAGCGTTGCAGCAGCCCTCCCCTCGCTCCTCGAGTCGGTAGCCGAGCTGGCAATTGAGTTCCCCAGGCTTATGGTTCTGGGGGATTTCAATTTGCCTTTGCTCGGTGAACACTCTGATGGAGCGCAGGAGTTCATGGCTTCCATGACAGTCATGGGCTTGACCCAGGTAATTCGGGGCCCAACCCATTCAGCGGGTCACACGCTCGACCTCGTATTTCTCTCGGAGCAGTGGACTTGTGATCTTGGTCTGAGGGGTAGTGAGATCATACCCCTGTCGTGGTCAGACCATTGCCTACTGAGGCTTGACTTTTGGAGGCCAAACCTCCACTGTAGGGAGGAGGAACCGGCCAGATAGTTCCGCCCCAGGCGACTTATGGACCCCTTGAGGTTCCAGACGGAGCTTGGGGTTATTCCTGATACTCTCGCCCACAGTCCGGTGGAGACCCTGGTTGCTGCCTGGAATTCGGCAGCAACGGAGTCCCTTGACCGGATTGCGCCACTACGGCCGCTCCGAGGCTGTGGATCCAGGAGGCCCCCTTGGTTTACCGAGGAACTCCGGGAGAGGAAGCGCCGGAAGAGACGCCTAGAGCACTTGTGGAGATCCAACAAATCCGAATCGAGCCGAGCACTTCTAACATCGTGCATCAAGGATTACATCAGGGCAATTAGGACGGCAAAAAGATCTTATATTGCCACCTTGATTGCCTCCGCTGAGTCACGCCCAGCCGCCCTGTTTAGGATAACCCGTTCCCTCCTAAATAGGAGGGATACGGGGGACCCCCTGCAGGGTAGGGCTGAAGAGTATGTCCAGTTCTTGGCGGACAAAGTTGCTCGGTTTCGGTCGGAGTTGGACTCCGATTCTGCAGATCCAGCCGAGGCACAAGGGGATAATCTGGTAGACCATCGCTGGGTTGAGTTTCAGGATGTTGCCCCTGGGGACGTGGACAAGGCCATGAGAGCTGTGAGTGCCTCCACTTGTGTACTGGACCCGTGCCCCTCCTGGCTGGTTGTCAACAGCAGGGAGGTGACACGGGGCTGGATCCAGGCGGTTGTTACCGCCTCCCTTCAGGAGGGGGTCTTTCCCCCCGCACTTAAAACGGCGGTGGTGAGACCCCTCCTGAAGAAACCATCTTTGGATCCAGCCATTCTTAACAATTACCATCCAGTCTCCAACCTCCCCTTTGTGGGGAAGGTTGTTGAGAAGGTGGTGGCCTTTCAGCTCCAGCGGGCCTTGGAGGAAGCTAGCTATCTCGACCCATTCCAGTCCGGCTTCAGGCCTGGCTACAGCACAGAAACCGCTTTGGTCGCATTGACCGATGACCTCTGGAGAGCCAGGGATAGAGGCTATGCCTCCATCCTGGTTCTCCTTGACCTCTCAGCGGCTTTCGATACCATCGACCATGGTATCCTTCTGCGACGACTGCGAGAGGTGGGGGTGGGAGGCACTGTTTTGCATTGGTTCTCCTCTTACCTCTCGGACAGGTCGCAGTCGGTGTTAGTTGGAGGGCAGAGATCAACCCCTAGGCCCCTAACATATGGGGTGCTGCAGGGTTCGGTCTTGTCTCCCCTACTTTTCAACATCTACATGAAACCGCTGGGCGAGATCATTCGGCGGCACGGGATAAAATACCACCAGTATGCGGACGATACCCAGCTGTATCTGTCTGCCCCGTGCCAACTCAATGAAGCGGTGGACGTGATGAACCAGGGACTTGAAGCTGTTAGGGACTGGATGAGGGCTAACAAACTCGTGCTCAACCCGGATAAGACCGAGTGGCTGTTGTGTTTCCCTCCCGCCAATTTGGCAAGTATTCCATCGCTCAGGCTGGGGGGTCAAACATTACACCCCTCAGACAGGGTCCGCAACTTGGGAGTCCTCCTGGACCCACAGCTGACTTTCGAACACCATTTGTCAGCTGTGACCAGGGGGGCATTTGCCCAGGTTCGCCTGGTGCACCAGTTGCGTCCCTACCTGAACCGGGAGGCTCTCACAACAGTCACTCGTGCCCTTGTGACCTCTAGGCTGGAGTACTGCAACGTGCTCTACATGGGGCTGCCCTTGAGGAGTATTCAGCAACTTCAGCTAGTCCAGAATGCAGCCGCGCGAGCGATTGTGGGTGCACCTCGCTTCACCCACGTAACACCTATCCTCCGCGAGCTGCACTGGCTACCTGTCGACCTCCGGATACGCTTCAAGGTGCTACTTACCACCCATAAAGCCCTCCATGGTAGTGGATCTGGGTACTTGAGAGACCGCCTACTGCCAATTACCTCCACACGACCTATTAGATCTCATCGATTAGGCCTCCTCCGAGTTCCATCCGCTGGTCAATGCCGACTGGCAACCACGCGGAGGAGAGCCTTCTCGGTGGTAGCTCCGACCCAATGGAACGATCTCCCCGTGGAGATTCGTACCCTCACCACCCTCAAGACCTTCCGCACAGCCCTCAGAATCTGGCTATCCCGTCAGACCTAGGGCTAAAGATTGTAACCCACCCGAATGGTATGAATGTTGTGTTTTAACCATGTATTGTCTTATATGTAAAAGTCTGTTTTCCCCCCCTTCCTTTGGATTGTGAGCCGCCCTGAGTCCCCCCAGGGAAAAGGGCAGCATATAAATAAACCTCTACTCTAATCTAATCTAATCTAAAAGTCTCCAAGCTTGGAAGGGTGTGTGTGTATTTGTGTGCGTGCATAGGCACAATGCACCAAAGGAGACATTTTTCTCCCAATCCCAGACATCATTGGCATTTCCCTGCCCAGTGTCCTTCCCAGCAAAGCAGGAGGCAGAGGATGACACTGTTGCATGTGGAAACGCAATGGAGAAAGTTTGCAGGAAGCAGTTTCCTCTGAGTCAAACTTCTGCCTTGACAGATGTCTGGGGAGCAAGAGGAGGAGGCAGGGGAGTAGTCTTCGCAGGTTCTGCACAAGAAGGCTGACCCTTCTTGAAAAGGGAATTCCTATTTACAATCATGTGTGGTAAGGATGCTGACTTGTTGGGGCAGCCTTTCCTCACCCAGCTTCCCTGCCACCCTTCCCTCCTTTCAACTTTCACATGAAACAGCATTGTCCTCTGCCTCCTGTGGGGGTCTCTAATGGAGGAAGGCAAGACCAGGGTGAGCCTCACCGTCCATCTCAGGCCATGCAGAGGACCACCAGATAGCTGGGCAGTGGAGGGCAAGTGTCCAGCCTGGTCCCTTCTGGGGCACCTGAATCCTGCAGCCCAGTCCAGCCCAACCCCACTAGGAGAGGACAGAAGGAGGGGACAAGGGTGAGAGTGCAGCACAGCTGCTGGTGGCCAAGCGCAAGGTACGACTTCCCTCAAAGCCTCCCTCCCTCTCATTCCAATCTTCTTCCTCCCCCCTCTCTCCCTCTCTCCATGCCTAGGAAGGGACAAGGAGAAGGGGAGAGGGTGGCAGCACTGCCATTGGCCCTGGCTTTCCCACATGGAGCCACAGGGTAGGGACTGTCCTGGTGAAGGAAAAGTACTCACTAGCTGGGCCGTGGAAGTGGCAGAGGTGCTGGTGACAGGCATGGCGCTGTTGCTGGGGCTCTTTGTGCTGATTTACAACTTTGTGGTGGCCACCCGGGCCAGAACAGAGTCAGTGAGCCCTTTCCTTTAATCGGGGTGCCAGTCTGGTGCATTTGCCACCTGATCTGCACATGCCCTGGGGCAGTGTCCAACGAAAGTGGGCAGGGCTGGGGCCAAGGGGGTGGGAGCTGGCCCCTTGCTGTCTCCAGAGCAGCCCTGTGGGCCATTTCTAACCTCATCATGGGCTAGATCTGACTTACGAGCCTTGAATTTGACATTTCTGTTCTACATATTCTTAACATTTGATGAAGGCTAAGTCCTCTTTATAATGAACATTCAGAGCAATAACCATGCTAATTTTACTTGTTTCTGCTGACAGAGGACAGTTCTGATGTGGAAAGATTTTTCTATTCACAGAGACTATCTGGCTTTGTAGAATCCTGACTTTCCAGGACTGAATATACCAGAGGTGGGATGCTCCTAGTTCGGCCTGGATCAGGCAAACCAGTAGTAGCGGCGGCGGGAGGCTCTGCCCACCCTCCCGGATGCTTCTGCACATGCGCAGGGGTGTCACGGATGCAAGTGAGCCCGAACCGGTAGTATGAAAATTGGCAACCCACCACTGGAAGATACATTGCATGGGCATTAAGACTATACCTGCTTAGAAAACAATTCAAAAGAGCTGCTTTGCTATGCATAGGAGAATGAATGGCAATGTGCATAACAGTTGCATTTGGAAAAGTCTAGCAACAATAACAATGTTTTACTAAATAAACACATTAAAGCAAGTATGACTTTAATGTAACTGATTAAGGCAGCTACATTTTTGTCAGCTCACAAGAAAGCCTACACACACACACACACACACACACACACACACACACACACACAAACGGAGAGATATAATGAAAGGTTGTATCTTTACCTGTTACAAAGCTCATTTTCTGAATATTTTTTGAAACATGCATAACCTGAATGGAGATCTTCTAAAGGAAATGTCTGGCTTCAGCACATTGCCTTGCATACAAATAAGACAACAAAAATGGTAGAGTTGGAAGAGGTTGAACATATTCATCCCTGCCCATTTCTTGCATGTTATAAGATATTTACTTGTGTCTGAGTTTTTCTAAAATATGCCTTACTCAGAGACTTTGCAAGATGCAATGTTGTACCGTTATTTAGAATATTGGAGGTAGGTTTTCCAGGAGCAGGATTAGATAGAGTGCATGAAATTAAATTTTTCATAATGTACTCAGGGGTTTTGTATGTATGTGTGTGTCTCTGTGTGTGTATAAATTACAATTGCAGGCATTTATATCACCAATTATTCTATCTCACAAAAATTGTTGAGAGCCTCCGGGACTTAATGCCTCTGGCTGGGTCCATATTGCTTGTCTGTCCTCATTGAAGTTCTGTCTTGGCACAGGGCTGGTGGTGTGGTAGTATTTCTTGCTGTACTTTACTTTCTCATTCTGAGACTCCTGACCCCTAAAGCAATGCTACTGAATGGAGTAAGTAAGACCTATTCAAGCTAGTTGTCATTAAAACCAGTACATTGAAATTCATTATTTCATTTACTAGATGTATTTAAGATTTCTTTAGTTTAGGCATCAAAAGAAACCTTAACCCTGAAACTTAAGATATAAAAATGACATCCCTCAAAAATTATAGTGCCTTGTTTTATTGGATCATTTCATTGCTAGTGGACCACTGATTCAAGCTTTATTGAAGAGGGGAACATGTTTTAAGTGCCCATTAATGTATTCTTAATTAAAATGGAAAGCCTATAAAAGTCCTTGTGACTGCCATATGAATAACAAAACAATTATATCAGTGTAATTGCGAACACTAAATAAATTAATAATGAAGGCATTTTAGTCTGTCGCTTTCATTTCTACTCATTCATAGGAATTCAGCAAACAAAACTTAACTAGGCAGCTTTAATCTCATCAATGCCAAATACATAGGCATCCAGCATTAATTGTAAATATATTTATCGCAAAAACAAAGATAATATGAATTTACAATTATGATGCATGATGACATGATGCAACTGGTCAAAACATCACATATTTTAAGAAAAGGATTAAATGTACACTAGTTATGGAAATAGTGATCTATAGGATGCTTTCACATAAATGATCATGTGTAAAGTCAGTGGGTCATATAAAACTGTACAAGCAACTTTATAGGATTCAAAGATAGATATGTAGTATATATTGTATATGTAGTAATTCTTTTCATATAGGTCATATAGGGAAGCATAAATATGACATCTGATATACATATTGATAGCGTTATTTTTTGCAAAGGAAGTAATTTTTGAGAGATGTGGGTTTAAAAGTTCAGTAGGACATTGGGACATTAAAGGTAAAAAGGTCAAGACTGGAAAAACAAGAAGGGTCTGCTATTCTGCTAAGCGAGTCAGCTTGGGCAAGCAGACAATTGACAGTTTAAACCACACAGTCTAGTATATAGTAGAGAAATTAATTGTGTGTGTCAATTCATTATGCTTATACTACTAGGATTGCAAGAGAACAGGAAATGTAGGTTAAGAAATATTTTAAAAAGGATAAAAGGTAACCTAGAAAAATGGGCAAAAGATGGGGAAACAGAATAAGCATGGGGAAATTCATGGAGAGGGGAAACAGATGTTCTGGGAAGATTGTAACTGGGTACTTGAGAGACCGCCTACTGCCAATTACCTCCACCAGACCGATTCGATCGCATCGATTAGGCCTCCTCCGAATCCCATCTTCTAGCCAGTGCAAACTGGCAACTACCCGGAGGAGGGCCTTCTCGGTGGCTGCTCCGTCCCTTTGGAACGAACTCCCCGTGGAGATTCGGACCCTCACCACCCTCCAATCCTTCCGTGCTGCTGTAAAGATCTGGCTGTCCCGGCTGGCCTGGGGTTAAGATTATAGCCCCACTCGAATGATGTGATTGTTGCGTTTTTTCTCTTTTAATATGCTGTATTGTTTACTGTTTGTTGTTTCCCCCCTCCCTTTTGAATTGTGAGCCGCCCTGAGTCCCCTTAGGGAAAAGGGTGGCATACAAATAAAGGCAAAAGTAAAAAAAAAAAAAGTAAAAAGTAACCCTGTAGTCTTTGTCAAATGGGGCTGCAGGTAAGGATTTGTGGTCCGGGTGGAAGGAATAAAAAGCTGGAGAAATGTATTCCTTTGTGTACCTACTTGCCAGCCACCTGTTCTTGCAAGAACATGCAATAAACCGCTTACTGCTTCACTTCATGACTCTGTCCAATTTCTGACTGGTGAGTCTGTTTCTCAAAATTGGGGGCTCCGGCCTGGATTCAATGTCATCGTGGGGAGTGAGGCCCTCTGTCCTGTAGCCAGAAAGACACGTCCCATTGATGTCAATGGTCATGTGTGCCACTGGTGGTCGTTCAGCTCCTCCGATTGACTGTAATCCCAGGATACAGTCATAATGAGTCAGCAACCAGGAAGGCAGTTGGAGAAAATAAGTAGGCACTGTGGCAACGAGGCAACTCTGCACAGAACAAGGTAAGAAAAACTGGACTTAAGTATTGCCTTAGTGGTTGAGATATTCTGTGAGACTCTTGAAAGTGTGTGTGTAAGAGATGTACAAGTAAGTATGAAGTGAATGCGGAGTCTGGATCCACAGTTTTGTTCTTCCACGGGGAAAACAGCCAGAGAAGGACAAAGTGTAAGAATACATAAGTCTTGAGTAGGATAGAATGGGAAATAGGGGTTCTAGGCCTATGGAAAATAAGGGGGTATAGAGTCAAACACCCACAGAAGCATGCCTCCTGAAAGTCCAGTGGGAAGGATGCTAAAGTACTGGAAAAGTAATTCCTATACAAAGTATAATGATAAAAGGAAAACGATTCAATATTGCACTGAGGAATGGCCCATGGAATTGTTGATTCTTTGGTAGCTGTGAAGTCAGGGGAGGGACCCCATGGAACTGAAATGATCCAGGTTCAGGTCCAAAGGTTTAATATGGATATGCCCCAGAGCAAAAGAACATGTCCAAAGTAAAATATCCAAGGGAGCAGGGAAAGGAAATCTCCCAGGAAAGTCCTCAAGGTTTAATGTTAAAATATTAGTCTACACATAAGAGGACAAAGAGTCTGAAGAAGAGGATCATGATCCAGTATTGTACTGTGAAGTGGCCAAAATATAAACTAATGGTGGAAGGCTTTCCCCCTATTGTGTCAGGGTAATAGAAAAGGAAATAAGTATTTATGGCACCCTTTATACAGGTGCTTACGGGAGAAGGCAATCTGAGGTATGTTGAAGCCCCCCCCTCCCCAACATCTTTGGAAATCAGGCACTTTAAGAAAGAATTGACTAAACTAATAAGGAGAAAACACACAAGGAGGGGATACTTTCCTAAGACCTCACACTTCAAGAATACCAATGTTAACTTGGATTGCCAACAAATTTCTGTCTGTGACAAAACAGAACACACATTTGCTTTCTCCAACCAAGTTGCCTCTCCTTCCTTCCTTCCTTCCTTCCTTCCTTCCTTCCTTCCTTCCTTCCTTCCTTCCTTCCTTCCTTCCTTCCCTGCTTTCCTTCTTTTTTTTTAAAGCTGCCAGAGGTGCTGAACACAGCCTTCTCATTTTGACCTCCCCTCCCTGTCATTGTCTCTGTGCCTGATGGGCCTCTATGTGGCTCTCAGTTCAGCTCTCCGAGATCCCACATGCATGTGTTTGTGTGTTTGCGGGCACGCCCGGAGGTCTCCCCCCTTGCAGCCCCAGACTGTGAGGAAAAGAATGGGAGAAGAGAAGCTGGAATGGGAGCTTGTTGCAGCCTTCTTCGGGGCTGGGAGAGGGAGCTTGTGGTGGGAGAGGATGCGATGCGATTGTCAGCAAGTTGGGGGAGTGAATGTGCAGTTCCACAGTACCTTGAGCACACACCATTCAAGTGGTAATAGGTGAGAAAAAGAAACAAGCACTCCCCAAAACCAGCTTTTATTAGTTTGCAGCATGCCATCGCAAAAGATGCAGGGCTGCAAGGGGGGGAGATATTCTATGCACACGTGTGCATGCGCATGCACACGGCACACACACACACACAAACATGTGCATGGGTCTGGGAGAAATGAGGCAGAGGTCTGTCAAGCGCAGAGGGAATGATGGGGGAAGGTTTAAAGGGGAACACTCTGCCCTGAGCTTCCGGCAGCTGTGTCACTCCCTCTGTCTCATTCCATCTCCTTCCCATCTCCTTCCCATCTCCTTCCTTCCTCTGCACTCAGGAAGGGATGAGGGGAGGGGGAGAGATTGGCAGCATGGCTTTCCCATCCTATCCAGTGAAAGGCCAGCAATGAGGGCATGGAAATGCTTGCGCAGCCGCCACACTGATGTGCAACCTGATGGTGGCCATCCGGGCTGAACTGCAGCCAGCCTTACATCCCTGGTGCCACCTCGACCCCATCCCCTGGGCATGTGCAGCGAGCACACAAGGGCTGGCATCCTGGGTGAAAGGAAAGTTCTCAGAATGTAATCCCCTGGATACCAGACTCCATGAGTGTTTGATGCCTCCTCTGTGCATGACCAGGGGCAGTGCTAAGGTGGTTCCACAGATCTAAGGATGGCTGCAGTCTGGTCCAGATGGACACCATCAGGTTGCAGATCAGCTCCCGGTAGGCCTGGGTCAGGCCAAGGCATCGAGATCTGGTCCTTCACTGTTTCCAGGGTGGCCCCGTGGCCCGGATCTAACCATCTTGCAGTCTGGATTCAGCCTGTGGGCCTTAAGTTTGATACCCCTGACCTATCCCTTCCAACTCTGTTAATCTGTTAACCTGAAGAGTGTTCAAGTTGGTATTCATTTGAGGAACTGTATGTGACTAATGTATTTGCCATTTAAACTGCATCCTTTCCATCTTTTCAAATACTCTACTTAATTAAGGAATAGTTTAACTAATGTTAAAGGGAAGAAAACAGATTGGGAAAGTATATATGAAGTGAGGGCCAGAGGCTGAATAATTATTTACTTGTAAAGTAAGTAAGTATTCAATGTCAATTTATGTTATGTATTCAACACTGGTGACGAAGGTGGCATACTGAAGGTCTTTGTCTAGAACAGCTGCAAGAAGGAGGATTTTTTTAAAAATTATTCTTCTCGCAATTTTTTTTCCTCAGCCACAGAATCCTCTATAGCAGGACTATCAAAACTCCTGGCCCATGGACTGGCCATGCCGACGCCTGGTTTAGCAAAGCGGGGAAAAGTCCCGATCTGTCACGTGATGCATCTGTGATTATGTGAGTTTGACACCACTGATCTATAGGTACAGCCCAACCTACAGAGCATTGTAGTAGTTCAGTTGCAAGGTGATTAGAGTATAAATGACTGTCCTATGGTTAGGGTCAATTTAACAGTTTTGTGAGTGACCTGGTCATTTGTACTCCCTTTTTAAAAAAATTAAGCACTGTAATAAAATAAGCAAATATTTTCCTCCAATTTTGTACCATCCCTATTCCTGCTTTCAAATGTGTGACCATTTGTTTATTTGTAATAGATGCTATCAGTTTGTAGAGAAAGTTGGTTTTGCATTGTAGGTTTAACTGGCTGGTGTAAGTTACAAGTGATGACTTGTTGCTTTCACCTCTGAATTTAGTATACTATTCTAGTATACTATTCTGAATGAACTGATACTGAAAGAGTGAAAATTATTGAAACTAAGATACAGTTTTGATAGGCCTCCTGTCCATAAATGCAGGTGATAAAGAGATTATCAATGTAGATTTATATGAAGAAAAATATTTTAAAGAACAGAGATCATTGTTAGGATGTGATGATAAAACATTATTCTTATAGTTCATATATCATTTTAAAAATATTTGCCAAGACTATATATTCCTGGTAGAGTCATCCAAGCTGCGAAGGTCATCATTAGCGTCCAGCTAATGCAAGCAGGTACCTTATATTGGGCATCAGCAATACAGACAGTTGCAAAAAAATCAGTTCATACTGTGCGATGAAGGAGGAGAAGACAATGATAAACCACTGCTGCATTTTTACCAAAGAAAGTATATGGATGAAAAATATAAAATGATTAATGATATAGTGCCAGATGATGGACCTTCAGGTTGGATATAATCTAAGGTGACCAGATTTTCAGATTGGTAAAGAGGATACCATTGACCGGGGGGGGGGGGCTTGATTAAAAATGTTATATTTTGTCAAAAGGTCACAAAAGGCGATTTACATGACCCCAGGACATTGAAACCATCATAAATACGAATCTGTTGCCAAACATCAAAATTTTGATAACGTGACCATGAGGATGCTGCAACGGTCGCTAAGTGTGAAAATGGTCACTAAGTGTGAAAAATGGTAATCAGTCACTTTTTTCAATACCATTGTAACTTTGGTCACTAAATGAACTGTTTGAAAGCTAAGGCTAGCTTGCATTATAATGCCTTATGCTAGCTTACATTTTCAAGAGAGAGAAGCTAAACTCCTTGTTAGAATTGAAATAGAAATGAGTAGAGTAGAGTAGAGTAGAGTAGAGTAGAATAGAATAGAATAGAATAGAATAGAATAGTTTATTAGCCAAGTATGATTGGACACACAAGGAATTTGTCTTTGGTGAATATGCTCTCAGTGTACATAAAGCAATAGCAGTAGACTTATATACCGCTTCATAGGCCTTTCAGGCCTCTCTAAGCGGTTTACAGAGAGTCAGCATATTGCCCCCAACAATCTGGGTCCTCATTTTACCCACCTCGGAAGGATGGAAGGCTGAGTCAACCCTGAGCCGGTGAGATTTGAACCGCTGAACTGCTGATCTAGCAGTAGCCTGCAGTGCTGCATTTAACCACTGCGCCACCTTGGCTCATAATAAAGAACAAAGAACAATAAAACAATAAAGAACAATAAAATAGTAGGATAGTGGGATTCTTGCTGCACCTAGCTCAGAAAGCAGCAAGGATCCCACTCTCCTCCCACACCTCCTCTTTCTGAAAGAGGAGGTGGGGTGGGGGATAGTGGGATCCTTGCTGCACCAAGCTCAGAAAGCAGCAAGGATCCCACTCTCCCCCACACCTCTTGTTCTCCTTTTGGGGGGAAGGAGAAGAAAGGACAAAAAGGAGAAAGAGGGAGAAATGGCTGCAGGGAGAGAGGCGCCCGAGAGAAGCGGGCAAAAAAAACCCAACAACCTTCTGACGGCTGAGCCGCTTGGCCCGGGACCGAGCCTCCTCCTTGCCGCGCTGCCGCCACCAGAAATCCGTCACTCTCCCTGAAGAAAAATGGTGCGTGTTGGCGCGCACATGCACAGGAGGGGAGGGAGCCTCGCCCCTCGTCAGGCGCTGCGAGCGAGCTGAGCAGAGAGAGGGAAACCACTGCCCTCTAAAGACCACATTGGAATGACACTTCAGAGAAATAAAAACTTTTTTTTAACGGCGTCCTTTTTAAAATTGATTTTCTTTCTTTTGGAAAATCGGGAGTTTTTGAACACACTGCGAGACATGGGACAAATTATTAAAAATCGTGACTGTCCCGCCAAAAGTGGGACGTCTGGTCACCTTAATATAATCCTAATGCAATTAATCACAATTTCATGATTTAAGGACAAATATTTTATTATTATTTGCTTATTCATCTTGAAGATGATTGCATATTTATGAGTGGCTCTACCTTGCTAGAGTTTGCTTAATTTCTTGGTGCTCAAAAGCTCAAAGCCTCTGAAGAATGGGGCTGACTCAATTCTTCTTCCAGAATGGCCATTCTGCAATGTTTGGAGCATCTGCTTGTGAAATCAAGTCCAGGAAGTCTGATGCAAGATACATATTTTTAGCGAATGTATGTTTATTTTTTGCCCATTCTATCCTAATTAGTAAATTGGTTTCATTCATGAGGAGGGTTATGCAAATTCATTTATCATTTTGGAAATATAACATTATGCAATTTGAAAGCCTTTATCTTTATCCATACTACCAGGTCTCAGATACCATCTTCTTCGTGCAATCATGTATTGTGATCTAAAAAAACACGAATGAGCTGAGATGCTGTGCCTTCGAAATTTCTTGCAATCATTGTCATAACACAGTTGCAGCTCATCATCAGAAGTTGTTCTAGAAATACATTTTGATAAGTAAATTATCTCTTCAAATCTTCACCAAACTTACCAAATATTTAATGAAAGAAATGTTCATTCTCAACAAGGGTATACAAAATTCTTGGTAATTAGCAGACAAAATCCAAAATATAAAATTGTGTATAGGATCGAAATATTGGATATAAGACATTAAAATCAACCAAATTGGTTTCAAGTAAAATGTTTGCTCCAAATTTGACATTTTCCTTGCAACATATTAAAACTGCAAGAAAGGAAATAATAAAAGTTTAATCTCCTACAAAAAAAGAAAAGAAATGAAGAAAAGGACTGTATAGTAGTATGCAGTTGTATTACCATTTTCATGATAGTATCATGGAGAAGGTTAACATGTAGAATGAATCTCTGTGAATCTGTGGCTAATTCTATTAGGATTAGACTTTTTTTAAGATATAAAGAATTAGTGTCAGAATACAATGTATCTCATTGTAACTATTCTGCATGCATACAATATTTATTTGTGTAATTTTCAAGAAATGGTCACTTGAAAGTCAGCAGTCTGTGACAGAATCTGTTTTCCAGAAAAACATAGTATTTCTTCCAAAAGATCAAAACAGTATTTCCATTAACTGACACTCATACAGATCTTTTTAAGTGTCAAATTAATATTTTAAAAAAACCATGTGCCTGAAACAAGAAAAATCTGGAGGATAGTTTTTAATATATCCAATATAATTTTGTATAAATAGCTTTATATACCAAACATTGTACTGATGTTTATTTAAAGCTTTGTACACATTTCAAATGATAGGGGGAAAAGTGGTAAGATGAAGATGTTTTGGTAAAGAATTGAAAATTGAAACTACAGCCCTTCAATTTAAACAATGTTCCTTTTTCATCTTCCTTTCACATTCCTGTTTTAACGTTTGCCACGGATGTAAGGAGGTTGGGTTGCTGAGAGGCAATTTGACAGATATTGGGGATAGGCTCTTATCTAGGTGAAAGATCAGGCACAAAAGTAGTGAATAAAAGATAACAGATTTGAATTGATTGCCTTGACAAACTGATGAGCCAGATCAAATGACTGTCAACAATCAATGTTTGTCCTACTAAATTCAACATACTAAAATCTAGAGGATCATCTCTCTAAATATGTTTTAAAATATTCAAATTAGTCTATCATGGTTTCTTCCTACTTCCTTTTTTCCACTTGGGATTTTCAGATGGTGGTTTGGAATCCATACTACAAATATTTAGTCGGTTAAACCATATTGATTGAGATTTCTTGAAAGTATATGGCTATAAGGTTAAAGGCAATATTTTCCTGTTATCATAGAGACAGCAGCCAGACTGGGTATGCTCCGTCCATTAACCAATCGGACTGAATCTATACCTATGATGTCATTGGGTCCTTGTGGCTCCTCCCCAGTTTTCAGACTCAGTCCAACCTGGACTGGCTGTGAGAATTGATCTCTCCAAATTATTTAATTATATCTTTAATTGGTGAATTTTCCAAAAAAAAATGTTGTTTCTTTAAATTGGTTCCTCAACTAATCCTTTATTCTATAAATTGGAGGGAAATTTGAAACTGATCTCTGGCTGCCTCTCCTCAGGCATCTGATTGCCTGCGGCCACGAGTTCACTCAGGAAGCCTGCCTTGCAATCAGATTGGCCAGCTCATGAGCTATGGCTCCACGGCTGTTTCTCTGCGGTGCTCCTTGATTCTGGGCACTCGGAGGGGCGCGTGACTGGCCGTTTCATGCGCAGTGGTTCCAGGCGAGTCCAGTGGCCATTCTGCAGATCGCCTGGCCACACTTAATATCGGTGGCCATTTTGTAGGTCGGAAAAGCCTCATAGGAAAAAAAGTTGGCCATTTTGGATGCTTTAAAAAAGGCGTGAACTCTACAGCAGCCGTGTGGAGTGCCCAGCAATGCGGGATCACCCCAGGTGGACCGGATCAGGAGTGCCTGGCCAGCAAACGGGTGAGACCATTGCCTATCTTATTGGGGTGTTGATTTATGTTTGGGGAAATGGCTGATCCAGCTATGGATACAAATGCCGGATTAGAGGAGGCAGGGCCATCAGGAGTAAAGAGCAGCAGGAAGAGGCAAGCCAAAGAGGCCCCTTCCTCAGGAGTAAACACCAAGGTCTCTAAAGCGGCTACCAGGGCAGAAGAGTGTAGGCAGAAGGCCCTTGAGAAAGAATTTCAGAAGGCCCCAAAACAACATAGTCTAACTGCCCAGCCCTCCCTCCCTCCCTCTGAGGATCACTAAGTGGTGTCCCCAGCTCCACCTGTCTTGCCTCCCATGGGCCCTGACCCCCCCCCCCCCGGCCTATTCAGAAGGGGAATTGTCCTCATCTTTGATGGAACCTGACAACAGAGGCAATTTCTTTTATGTCCCTCTCAATAGGGAGCGCACCTTAGAACAGGCTTCCCTCCCAGTTACATATGTCTCTGGGCCCCCCCACACCATGTACACCTCTCTTGCTGATATGGCAATCATCATTGCTGAAACCATTAAACAGGTCATGGCTGCTGGGCTACAACAGCAACTTCAACCTGCTCCATCACATGGCCATAAGCATAAATCTTCTGCTGCGTCTCAGCAACCTGATCCCTCTGCCTCTACTTCTCAGGCCTCAATTGGTGGGGAGCAAGATAACCTGTGGGACTCAGACCTGTCTGATGACGAGGTGGTCACCCCAGACACTCCTGCCTTTACCAGATTATTCAAAACTGATCGTTTCAAGTCCCTTCTACTTATGTCCATTAGCTGCTAACCTACCATTTTCTGCTTCAGCTTCTACTTCACAGGATAAACCGGCAGAACTGGCTTCAACTGAGGGTCCCAGTACCCCATTCACCAAACCCACGGTGGAAAAAGAGGTGAGCCCTGTTCCCAAGATATTCCTGAACGTCTTCCAGAAGCAGTGGGAGTCTCCAGGCACTGGCCCACAGCTGACCAACCTTGACAAACGTCTCTACAACATTGCACCAGACCTCACCAAGTTCTTCGAGACTCCCCCAGTGGACACATCGTTTGCAGCCCTGTCTTCACCTACTGTTGTCTCTGGAGCCCCTGAGGAGGTTCTCAAGCCTGAGGAGAAAAGGTCAGATCAAACAGTCAAAAATTATCAGGCTGGGGCCTAGGCTGTTAGGGTCTCTAGGGCCACTTCCTTTTTCTCCAGGATGGCCTTGGTTTGGATTAAACAGCTTCAGGGGCGCATCGCTCCTACTGACACTAGATCATATAGGGATCTCAACAAGATCAGGGCAGCAGTTGAATTTGTGGCTGATTCTTCCCTTAATGCTGCTAGATTTGCTTCTAAAGCCATGGCCTCTTCGGTCATGGCCAGGCGTCTGCTTTGGCTCAAGCCATGGCAGGTGGATGTCCATACCAAGTGGCACCTAGCAGCCTCCCCATTCAGTGGCACCCAATTATTTGGTAATCCCTTAGACCTGCACCTCACAGAATGTAAAGACAAGCGCAAGGTCCTTTCATCCATCTACAAGAAACAGGACAGTCGGCCCACTCCCTTCTATAGGAGGTCGCTCTTTCGACAGGCACACGGGGGACCTTCCTTCCCCCATCCACAATGCCAATCCTACATTCCCAGACAGGGATCTCACCAGGACAGGTCCAGTAGAAATACACAGCATTTCCCCTCCAAGAAATCTTACTGTGGAGGAGGCAACCACCATTTTTCACATAGGAAATGACTATCTGGACTCTCTTCCAATCGGAGGCCGCCTGGCATTCTTTGCCCACCGCTTGGAGAAGACTACAACAGACAATTGGGTACTCAAAACTGTCAAATTTGGTCTCATGATAGAATTCCTCTCCATCCCCCAGGAACACTTCATGCCATGCCCGGTCTCTCGGTGTCCTCGCAAGAAGGCACTGATGGAACAGGCCATCCAACCAGTTCCTCCCCATCAGGAAGGGCAGGGTTTTTATTCCTGCCTGTTCGTGGTAGCAAAGAATTCTGGGGGATGGAGAGCAATTTTAGATCTAAAAACATTAAACCGCCACATTGTCTATCGGCGGTTCAAAATGCATTCTCTGCACACCATCCTCCAGGCCATCAGGAAAGGTGATTTCCTCATGTCAGTAGACTTGACCGAAGCTTACCTTCATATCCCCATCTTCATAGAACACTGAAAATATCTCCGCTTCTCCTATGGGGGGAGGCACTTCCAGTACCAAGCTCTTCTGTTCAGTCTATCCTAGCCCACATCAGGTCATCCCCAGTTCGGATTCTCTATTACCTGGATGACATTCTCTTGTTGTCCAGGTCTCTGGTTCAGGCAGAAAGAGATCTTGCCCTCACCATTCATACCTTGCAGAATCACGGGCTTGGGGTGAATCTCAAAAAGAGTCACCTCATTCCCAGCACCCGCCTTCTCCACCTCATGGTCTTGATAGACACCATGGCAGAGAGGGTGTTCCTATCCAACAACCACATTCTCAGTCTGAGAGAACTTGTCAGGAAGGTGCATCTATGGAAGGCATCCCTTCTTCTTCTCTCCCAAGTCTTGGGCAAGATGGTATCCTGCTTCAGGATTGTCCCATGGGCCAGGTTTCACAGCAGGAGCCTTCAATGGTTCATGCTTCCACATCAAAAGGCCGACAGGGGCAGCTCTCCTCTCAGGGTCCCCCTTCCCAGACAGGTATTACACTCTCTCAAATGGTGGCAGTCCCCAGCGATTTTGCAAGGGACCTTGTTCAGGGAGGTGTGCCGTCTCACACTTATGATGGACGCAAGTCTGACAGGATGGGGGGCACACATGCAGGACCTAGTGGCTCAGGGTCAGTGGTCCCTTGAAGAGAGCCCAAACAGCATAAATTGGCTAGAATTGCAGGCGGTTCACCTCGCCCTCAGATATTTCCATCACAGAGTTCAGGCCCGACACATATTAGTCCTCACAGACAATACCATGACCAAGGCACACATAAACAGTCAGGGGGGAACTCGTTCCTGGTCCCTGATGCAGGAGTCCAACCTGTTGTGCCAGTGGGCAGAATCTCACTGGTCAGCTCTCAGGGCAGAACACATCTCAGGGGTCTCCAAGGTCCAAGCAGGCTGGCTGAGCCGGACAACAATAGATCAGGTGGAGTGGAGCATCCATCCGAACCTCATCCATCGATTGACACTACGGTTCGGCATCCCAGTCCTAGACTTGTTCGTGATGGCAGACAACAACCAGGTACCCAGGTATTACTTAAGGTTCATGGACCCCATGGCAGAAGGAGTAGACACTCTCAGATGCCAGTGGCCCAGGGGTCTCCTGTACGCATTTCCTCCCCTTCCCCTCATTCAGAGGGTAATTCAAAAAATGCTGGGGCAGGAGGCAGAATTGTTGCTGCTAGTGCCGAATTGGCCACACCGGCCTTGGTATGCTGACCTAGTGACTCTGTCAATTTCCACCTCAGGGCACATCCCACGGTCCCTCCTGTCTCTACCCCAAGGGTCAGTTTGTCATCCCGACCCCCAGTAGCTGCAATTAACCACATGGCAATTCAGCGACAAGCCTTAACAGCTAATAACATCTCCCTCAATGTCATTGCTACCAGGCACTATCAGGCATCACGCAGAAGCTCTACTAACCGCATTTATGATGCTACGTGGCATACTTTTGCTCTGTGGTATTCCAACCAGACTGTTGACCCACTTAGGGCATCCATTCCACAGATATTGGACTTCCTGCAGAGCGGGTTTGATCAGGGACTTACGCCTAGCATTCCTACGCTGACAGGTGGCCACTCTGGCCTCTGTTCTGGACGGCCTGGCCTCCGACCATCTACCTTCTCACCCCTTGATCCAGAGATTTCTCTGTGGAGCATCCAACTTGCGTCCCCATGCCATACGTAGATATCCGACTTGGGACTTACCTCATGTCCTAGAGTCTTTGACTTCCGCGCCCTCCTTGTGCGGAGGAGAGAGAGAGAGAGAGAGAGAGAGAGAGAGAGAGAGAGAGAGAGAGAGAGAGAGAGAGAGAGAGAGAGAGAGAGAGATACAGTGACTATGGCCTTTCACTTTTTGCTCACAATTCTCACTTGAGTCTACAGTTTTCCTTCATCTGAAACTGGGGAGGAGCCACAAGGGCCCGATGACATCATAAGTGTAGACTTAGTCCAATTGGTTAATGGATGGAGCATACCCAGTCTGGCTGCTGTCTCTACTCTACCAGAAAATGAGGGTATCAGGTAAGGACCAACGCCCATTTTTGATATTTCATTTTGTATAAAGCTCACAAACTAAATGAGCTAAAAGGGTTCTTAAGGAAGCAAGCTTTTTTTCTATTTTTTTTCTAATTTTCTAATTTTTTCTAATGCTAAGACAGCAGATCAACCCTTTTGCTATTGTTGCTAACCATTAAGAACTTATCCTATTGGATTAGTCAAAACATGTTGCCATGCTTGACACACTATTATTTTACTTCTGTACTTCAGTTGCATTTTTGTGTTATTATTAGTTATTAATTTACTAAATTATCATTCTTTGCAATACAAGTTACTTAGGAAATATAATATATAAGTGCACAAATGTCAATCAAATAAGGAAAATACATATATATATATATATATATATATATATATATATATATATATATATATATATATATATATATATATATATATATGTTTTATTTGTGCTGTATTGCATCTTAGGCAAACGTCTTAGCCATTATGCCACAGGTCTCCTCCTTATCAGCTGAAGCCAGATGAGCCGATTGACAGATGATGGAAGCAGTTAGCTTCCTCCCATAATTGGGGCTTACCAGGGGTTGTGACACTAAATATATACCTTCTTCCCTGGCTTCAGCTGATAAGGAGGAGACCTGTGGCATAATGGCTAAGATGTTTGCCTAAGATGCAATACAGCACAGGTTCGAATCCCAGTAAGGGTATGGCTAGCTGATGAGAGCTAAATAGCTTGAAATAGATCTATACTAGTCTCCCTTTATTTATTTATCAGCACAAATAAAACACAAATATAACAAAGGCAACAGTAAAAATATTGGGTTTCTGTCGTGATGGACTCTTGTGACGAGCCGATTGACAGATGATGGAAGCAGTTAGCTTCCTCCCATAATTGGGGCTTACCAGGGGTTGTGACACTAAATATATATGTATGCATGTATATGTATGTATGTATGTAGATAGATAGATAGATAGATAGATAGATAGATATAGATATAGATATAGATATAGATATAGATATATGTATGTATGTATGTATGTATGTATGTATGTATGTATGTATGTGTATATATATATATATATATATATATATATATATATATATATATATATATATATATATATATATATAAAATAAAATTAATTAATTATTAAAATGAGTGTCAAGACAATTATAAAATTGAATTGAATTTAGCTCTCCCCTTTTTGGCTAGAAATTTCACAGTATACGAGCAGTTATTGGGAAGACTGAAGTCCATCAGAGAAAACAACTCTTGAAACATGAAGAGATTCTTCCACAATAAATAGTGATTGTCACATTGTGTTCCTTCACTCATTTTTAGAGGACATTTTCCCAATACTATTTTATTATCATCTTTTATTCTGTGTTCAGATTTTTACTAAAGAACAGAAGAATTGGACAATTTCTACAAATGTAAGGGCCTCTAATACTTAAAAAAAAACATTTTAAATGTTGATGTTAGCATTAACGTAGGTACAGTTGACTTATTACAGCAATATAGATTGATTATAAACTTTACATTTTGATTTTCCCATTTTTTTTAAAAAAAGTATTTTAATTATTTAGATTTTTTTTAAAAAATAGATAAACCCTAACAGTATGCCAAGTGGTGAGGTTTCCAGTTTAAGCTAGCAGTGGAAACTAATAGTTCTACAAGCCAAATTTCTAAAAGAAGAAATGTAAGAATTATTTTATTTTGTTTTATTTTTTGACTTGCTATAAAAGTGTTAGGTTGTATCAATATGTATCCATAAAGGAATATACCATTAACACTATTTGGATATGGTCCATTCAAAACATCACTCTCTATGTTTAAAGTTGCTGTTTGACAAGATGAGAAAAAAATGTAGAACTCCAAATTATGATAAATAGAAATTATAGATCTCTTTGACAGCAGACAAAAACCAGGTTACAGAACATCTTTTTATTCACTTTAGGCATGTAAATGTTTTTATTCACATGTTTTAATTCTATCAAACTACCGTTGCCAATTGATAGAAGCTCAAAGAATGGATTGGTATATGCACATTCCTGATTTTGCTCTTTCTCTTTCTGTCCCTCAGACAGAAGGGACATACACAAACATGCACATAAATGTATCTAAATAATGGTTTCCAATTCTTAGCTCTGCAAAGGTGAGGTTTTATTTCCAACATTTCTCCCTGTGTGGAAAGCACTAACTTTCAGATACAGGTAGACAAATTGTTTAACTACAATTTGTACTTAGGCAGTATACACATAAAATTATTTAGTAATAATGGGTTCAGTATTCGTAGTTTTGCTTCATTTTTGACTAAAACATGACATAAAGCAGATTAAGCAATTCATCCTGTCTACTTCTAACTTAATTTCTCAAATTTCAGTAAGACATTAAAAAAAAATTGTGGAGAGGGAAAAACCCTAGTTGGAATTATACAAATAGCAAGCATTATTTCTCACTGTCATCTATTTTTAATATAATATCTCTCCTTTACTTAAATGGGAAAATTAAATTGTTAATGGAGGAAAAATACTTTCTTGCCCTAATTGAAAGAGTTTAGAGCATATAGCTGTACATATGCATGTCAAACAGCAGCCTTTGTTGCAATAAGTCTTTCCAGCATCCCAGCACATATCACACCCTCTCTTCTGCCAATTTTGAGGTGAGTCATGCAGAAATATTTTAATTAATGTTGAACTTCTTAAAGTTGAAGCAAAAATAATTACAGCTCAATTGTAGTTTATCTCATCTTGTTCATCACATTCCTTGCCTCCACCCTCCCTGTTAGAGTTCATTTCACAGTCTCTGAACTGTAATAATGTATTTTGTAAAGTTGTATGCATGTATATGTTTATGTATATCTGAAAATAAAGAGATCTTTTTCTCTCCAGCAGTCCAAAAGCTTCAGAAGGACAAGTACTTATCCTTCAGTGAATTCTACAACCACAGTGACTTCTAGCGTTAACAGCTCATTCCCTATCTGTGCCACACACGCGCACAGAGATTCTGCAAATGGACTGCATCACTCCCTTAACAATTGTTTGTGAAGAAAGTTCATAGCGCACATCACATGTATGTTAGATCTGTAAGTGAATAGATCTGCAGTGCTGCTAATTAGATCTAAATTCTTGATTTACTATTTATAAAACAAAATTGATTATTACTTCATCAACAACATTTAAAGCATCATTAAGAGAGGTCTGCTCTAGCAGCCTCAGGTTAATTTTTTTAACAAGCACTTTAGTTGCTAATCTGTGTTATTGCCAACATATGTAAACTTCCTAATGCTAATTGCATTCAGCTGTGAATCAAACAATGTCTAATTCTCCTCAGGATTAATTATGCACATGTGCTGCCTGCATTCCTAAACATGGTTCTCATAAATAATAAGAGATATATCTAGGCAGATGGGGTTTTTCCAACTAAATGATCTGTTTACCATGAATAAAATAATTGACACATAGTAGACTCTGAATACAAAGGTCTCCACAACATTCACATTTCTGCCATAAATAATTACCAAGACAGTTGTTTATGTGACTAGACATTCAAACTCAGGCTCTAAAAAGCATATTTGTAATCTCAACTGATTACCTCTTCTTTGGTGTCAAGTGTGGGTATGTTATAAAGTAGTCTATATTGTATAGTAGATGAATAAAGATACAATAGGTTTAAAGGAAACACACATTTGGTAAAGCCAAAGAAGCCAGAGTAAGTGGACTTCAGATGAGATCATTCTAAAAAAAAAATTATGCTGGTACAAGCTTGAAAATGCACATAATAAAAACTCTGGCAGTACAGGTTGGTTTACAACTACAATTGAGCCCAAAATATCCATTGCTAAACAAGACAGTTGTTAAATGAGTTTTGCCCAGGGGTGGGTTGCTGCTGATTTTACTACCAGTTCGCAACCCACTGGCGTGGGCATGCACTGTTCAATGTAAATTGTTCTTCATGCAGTGAACTGAGCACATGCAGTCACTAAAAAACAAAATGGTGGTGGCCCAGCGGCAGCGAGGGAACCAATTCGGGGGCGTGGGATGCCTGGGTCACTGCTGGTTCTGCGATCCAAGCCTGAATTTCACTACTGGTTCTGCCAAACTGGGCCGAACCAGGAACAACCCACCTCTGGTTTTGCCTCATTTTATGGCTTTCTTTTCCTACAGCCGTAAGCAGTTGTTAAGTGAATCATGTGGTTCTTAAGTAAACCTGGCTTCTCCCATTGTCTTTGCTTGTCAGAAGCCAGTTGCAAATGATGATCGCATGATCCCAGGAAAGTGCAACTGTCATAAATACATGCCAGCTGCCTAGCACCTGAATTTTGATTACATGACCAGCCATGAGTCACTTTTTCCAGTGCTGTTGTAACTTTGAACAGTTAGAACAACAATAACTTTGATCTCTCCACCACTCAATCTTTCCCCTTAAAAAAACCCTATCATTCCCTACTTAATTTTTCAGTTTTTAGGATATGTATTGCTAGATCTCAATATGGACTCATTATAGACCAAATCTGTTCCCCATATGCTTGTTGGCTTATTATTTATACATGTATTTATATCTCTATGTTTTCCCCTTTTTCTGTGAAAATTCCTATGTACATGATATTTTCTTCACTTTATCCATTGATAACACAAATCCTGTGTGGTAGTTGGATGTAAGAAAGTATATAACTACTATGTTTTCCCAAAAACAAGACAGGGTGTATTTTCTTTTGACCCACCCCCACCCCCCAAAATAAGCACTTGGCCTTATTTTCGGGGAGGTCTTATTATTTTTGAGATGCAGGAGGCGGTGAGAGCGGTCACCTCATGGCTGCTGCTGTGTTACAATATATTTGGGGAGGGCTTATTTTAGGGGGGAGGGCTTATTTTAGCACATGCACTCAAAAGCCCCATTGGGCTTATTATCCAGGGAAGTCTTATTTTTTGAGGAAACAGGGTAACTCATGAATTGCATAACCAAATGAGGACTTGTAGCTTGCTTGCCACAGTTAAATCTAACTAATGTAGCTAGTAATGCTTTGTGCTGATTTTAGTTAGTTAATGTTGATCTTAACTTTGGTGTCTCAATATAGAAAATGTGATATTTTATTTTTTCTAACTGGTTAGAGTGCTGTATAATGTCATAAATGAGAAAATAAATAAAATCTCTGGAAAGTATTCTGTTTGCCATTACTATTTAAATAGTACCATTTTGCCCCTCTGTCAGCCAGAAGAGAGAAGAATAAATCTGAATAATTTAGTACTATGGGCAGAAAAAAAGATGGAACGTTGATGGAAAGTTGAAACTGCTTAGCAGCAACAAGCTAGTTCTAAATAGGATAGAATAAGAATATATAGTTAACAAATCAAGGTACCATATCGCAGTTTGAAATAATAAAGCAGATGGTAGAATATTTTGCCCTGGAGTGAGGTTATATTCTCCAAGGAATGATACATGCTGAATTATGGTGTGTATCGGCTGAATTTTTTCCAAATTAAATTTTATTTGTGGAATGTGACACAATTAAGTGAGCCACATTCCCAGGTGGTATTAATTGTCACAACAGCATTTGTTTTGAAAGATTTTGCTGGTTTGGTTCCTTTGGGTTTATGGCGAAGTTTTTTTTTTTCCTTTTCAAGAAAATCATTGCCTGTGGCTAATTTTTGCAAGCAAATGAAACTTCTTACTGGGATTCCTTTCCTTGTTTCCATTTCATTTTGAAATGGCATCAAACTAGATTGTAATGATCTACTTAAACATATTTGTAAGAAGAGCAATAGTAATAACACTTAGACTTATATTACAGTGGTGGGATTCATTTTTTTTTACTACCGGTTCTGTGGGCATGGCAAGGTTGGGGGGTTGGGGTCATGTGACTAAGTGGGCATGTCCAACTTCACATCACTCATGCCCACTCAGTCGAAATATTTTTCCAACATGTCTGCCTGAAGTGGTTTTCATGTAATCCTTGGTTCATCCTTTGGCAGGATAACAGCAGAATCTATTGGCCATTTCCAGCTGATGCAGACCTGTTTTTATATTTATTTGTTAGTGTTCCGTTGTTGCCTTTTAAACAGCTGGTTACAACAGTGCTGTGCCAGAGTATGTAATAGTTCTAGACCGCTCAGCTGGCAGTAGTATACGTGCCTTAGTTCTAAGGTCCTGACTGATTCAGAGTATGGCTGAAATGATGTAATTAATTAGGATTACAATGAAATCCCATTACAGGAATAATGTGATAAACTGAAATGGCATAATACTAAAATGTTGGGACCAAATCCTGTTCCTAAATGGAACAGAGGACTCCACATCTTCAGCCATATAATTCTTCCCTTTGCTTGCCCATAATAGCTAATATTCTATCCGGCTAGGCAATGAAATAATGCAAAGAAGAAAAAGATAAAACAAACATCCCATTCCCCATCCCATTCTTATTTTTCCTTACCATGTTTTCTCTTCAGAGTGAAAAGGAAACAGTTTTCTTAAAAAAAATAATAATTGGGAAGCAGCAAAGCTGGTTCTTAAAAAAAAACTGGGTTTTTTTAACTGCCTTATTTGAAAGGAATGGGAAAATCTCAGAAGGAAGAAGGAGGAAGCAGTGGGAAACTCCAGAGGCAATGTTGAAAAACTGCACAGTATCTGCAGCATTGCTCAGCTTCAGAGCAAATGACTCAACCCTTGTGTGAAGGGAACTTGGAACTTCTGACCCATGTGCATTCATTGACATATGTATATGGAGATTCTCAGTCATTCAGGTCATAGTTGTCCCAAAGGTACTTTTTCAAGAGGTAACTGGATGTTCTGGTTTTTCTTTGAAAATGTTTCACTTCTCATCCAAGAAGCTTCTTCAACTCTGACTGGATAGTGGGGAATGAAAGGATTTATACTCTTTGCAGATCAGCTGGTCATTTGCATTCTTTTAGCCAGTCATTAAGGCCACCTGGAGGATTATCGGTGTGTGGTATGTGGACAATACTTGGGTCAAGATCAAAACACAGGACTTAGAAGCGTTCACCAAACATATTAAGTCTGTGGACAGATACATCAAATTTACATGGTAAGATGTTAAGGAAAATAGTCTATCCTTCCTGGACTGTGCAATACACATTAAGGAAGGCAGAAATCTTAACACTGACGTTTACTGAAAACCCCCACACAGAGATCGATATTTACATTTTGATTCCTGCTACCTCACTGGAGCACAAAATGGGAGTCATCAGAACTCTACACCACTGAGCTGAAGGCCTGCTTACCAGTAAAGATGGGAAAGAAAAAGAACTAAAACACAGCAAGGAAGCCCAGAGAATGTGTGGCTATCCCAAGTGGACCTTCATCAAATCTCAAAAAAGATCCTACAGGAGCTCCTCCATAACAGACAACAAAGAGAACAATAAGTGAAGCAGTATTGTCATTCCATATGTTGCAGGAATATAGGAATAGCTCAGGAGGAACTTCAGCCAACGCAACAACATGCACACTTCAAACCCGAGAATACACTAAGGCAGAAGCTTGTCCACACCAAGGATAAAATACCCAGACACTAACTGAGCAATGTGATATATGTAGTACAAAGCAGTGAACCGTGTGCAGATCTACATTGAGGAAACAAAACAACTACTTCATAAACACATGGCGCAACATAGGAAAACAAATCCATCAGAACTAGCTTTAGAGTCTGTCTGCATTTAAAAGTTACAAAGGCCATTCTTTTGAAGACAGCAAAATCCACATTTTGGACAGAGAGGAATGCTGGTTTGTAAGAGGGATCAAAGAGCCATTACGTCAAAACTGAACAGCCCTCTCTCAACAGAGGTAGAGGGATACAACATCATCTATCTCCAGTCTACGAAACAGTCCTTGCAACAGTTCCAAAAATGCTCCACACTCATTTCCAACACTCAGTTGACCTGAGGATAAACCTCCAGGTGGCCTTAACAACTTGCTGAAAGAATGCAAATGATCAGCTGTCTGCAAGGATATAAATCCTTCCATTTTCTACCATCCAGTCAGAGCTGAAGAAGCTCCTTGGATGATTGGCAATTGATTAATTGATCAATTGACTAATCCATTAACTAATTAATTTCAGATTAATTAATGAACTAGGTGGATTAATTAATTGATGGACTAAATGGACTCACAAATAAGAGGTTAATTAATATAACAGTGGATACCAGCAAATAAGAGGTACTCAGCTACTCACCAACACAACAAACATATCATGCCAGGCAAAAGTTCCAATGCCAAACAAACATCCAAAAAGAAAGAAAACTCTAACAATGATCCACACAACTCCTGCACATGCTTTAAATGTAAAGAACCTTTCAAAGAGAATGAGATTTCCATGAAATGTACCCTATGTGACAGCTAGGCTCACCACAGCTGCTTGGGACTAACCAATAACATGGTTCAATTCCTACAAACATCCTCACTTGCGTTTCCACATCTCTGACCATGATGCAAACACAACCTGGACAAATTTATTGTCCTATTTGAAAGAGTCGACACCATGGAAGCACAATTAGCATCCCTTAACACATAGAAACACGATTAACATCCCTCGGGGGGGGGATACAACACAGGAAAGCGAACACCCATCAGCTATAAATCCCATCTCAAGCCAACAACCACAACCACAACCAAAACCATAGATAACCACCAACCCCCAAAATAATATCTCCATCCTAATCAAAGAGCCATCGAACGCAAACAGAAGCATCCCAACGCTATCCTATTTGGTCTAGAGGACACCAATGACCACAATGACATCACAAAGGTTTGCAACATTATCAGAGACTTTCAGGCATCATCCATCTCCCCTGATGAAATCATCGACATTTACAGCAATGGCCCTATGTTCAAGAACAGCGACAGCTCAGTGGCTCCACGCTTCTGCAGTGTCGTTTGCAAAAATGAGGCCAGCAAACAAAAATTCATTTACACAATAAACTCACTCGCCAAAAGCAACACCAACCATAAGAATCTTTGTTCACAGCCTGATCTAGTCCATACTGCAACGTGCATGCTCTCGTGAGCTCCACTCAGAGCTCAAAAGACGCCAGGACCTAAGAGAGACTGACCTATATATTGACTACCACTCTGACTGTATCAAACGCAAGATCTATGGCTCACGTCCCAATAACCACACCCCTAAAACCAAAACTAGGTATGCACGCCCCTAACTACCTCCAGATTCACCACTACAGACTTGAAATGCAAGCTACTCAACACAAGAAGCCTCACAAACAAAATGCCTGAATTCCTACTCTTAATAAATACTAATATATTTGACCTTATATTTGTCTGCGAGACTTAGTTGAAAACATCCTTCCCTGACTCCATTACTACAGTAAGTGACTATCATGTTTACCAGTCCAACCGTGAAATTCATAGAGGGGGTGATGTTGCTATTTTCTATAAAAAGTCCCTAAATCTGAAAAAGATTCAAATTACACAAGAGCTTCCTCTTCCTGAGTCCATTGTCTGCAAACTGTCCTTAAACACTTTCGCTTCTTACTAGGTTACAGAGCCCCTGATTATGACCTTGTTCACATGAACAAGGTAACTACACTACTAACATGGGCAACCTCCTGCCCACACCCTCTTATCTTTCTTGGTGGCCTCAATTTACTTCTTATTAATTGGACCCTGAATGAATGTACATCTGAACCCATACATGCAACCCTGTATAATGCCATTACTACTCTGGGACTGGATCAATTAGTAACAAACAACACTGGACTCAACAACTGCCTTGATCTCATCTTCTGCAACAGTTTAAACTTAATTTACTGTCTACAAATAAAAGAACCCTTTTCCAACAGTCACCACAACATGATAGACTTTGTCTCAATTTACTTCCCCACAAAGAGGAGCATAATGAATGTAAAATATAACTTTATAAAAGCCAACTAAGATCTCATAGGTGCCAATCTATCTTCTCTTGATTGGCAAATTCTGTTCTCTGCCTGTAATACTATTGAAGACCATTGTAACACTTTCTTGCTTGAAGTCAAAAGAGTCATCAAACTATACATACCATTATTAATCCCCACAACCAGAAAAAAATATTACCCATAACAACAAGGAAACTTCAATGAAAAAAAATCTCTGGCGAAAAAACAAAGCTGGCTACGTAGCTAACTTTAAAAGCCACTACAATATCTTCTGCCACCAAATAAAGGCAGAATGCACCAATTATCACTGCAAACAAGAAGAAAACCTCTTACGCACAAAATCCACCCATGCCTTCTATAATTTTGCAAACACCAAATGTAAAGATTCAAGATCCATCCCACCCCTAAAAGGGCCTAATGGGAAAAACTGTAATGGTGAAGCCATTAAGGCCAACCTCTTCAACACGTTCTTCAGTTCAGTCTTTGTAAGCAACAATGGCCCCACTTTTCCTAGTTATACCACAAACATCTGCCATGATGTGATACATATCAACTTTATAGAAGATAATGTTGAAAAGGCACTATGCAACTAAAACCATCTCTACCTATTGACCTTGATGGATTACGTGCCTACTTCTTAAAAAAGCTTTCCACTGCCATAGCAGAACCTCTAAGCATAATCTAAGAGATATCTTTCAGAACCAGCTCCATGCCCCACCTATGGTCTTTAGCCACGGCCATCCCTATCTTCAAAAAAAGGAGACCCCAGCCTAGTTGAAAATTATAGACCAATCTCACTATATTGCGTCATCTGCAAAGACATGGAATCAATCATTAACCAATTCATTACCCACTACTTAGAGACAAACAACCTATTCTCTAACAAGCAGTTTGGTTTCAGAAAAAACTTGTCCTGTAATCTACAGCTCCTACACTGCAAAAACACATGGACTACACAACTTGACCAGGGTAAAGCAATAGATGCAATTTACATAGACTTCTGCAAAGCCTTTGATTCAATGATACATGACAAATTACTGTTAAAACTAAAATCTTACGGCATTTACGGATCCCTACATAAGTGAACACCTGAGTTCCTATCAAACAGGCAACAAATAGTCAAAATAGGGAGAGCTCTATCAATCCCAGCGCCAGTTAATAGCAGTGCACCCAAGGCAGCATCTTAGGACCCACACTCTTGAGGAAGAAGGCAGGGCTTAGCAGTGAGAAGACTGACTTTCAGGCTACTCCTGAAACTCCTCTATTCCGAAGCATTTGGACGGTCCCTTTTTGGACCCAAGCTGTCCCGGAGAGACAGTGAAAGGTAGGAGGAGACCCAGTGGTCCCAGAGACTTTCGCAAAGTCTCTGGGGACCTGGAAAAAACCTCCTTTGTCAGTGACTTCCGGATTAGCCATAAGGCTAACTGAAACTGCAGACAGCCCTAAAGAAAGTGTCGAAAGTGTTTCCAGCTGGTAAGATTATTTTATTACTCAGAAAAAAACAGACCACCTAAAAATTCAAGCTAATTTAAATTAAAGAACAGAAAAATCTAGCGGCGATTTTGATCCTTTTATTGGTTTTTGGACGGTGGTTATCCTACCTTTTAAATGTTTTAAATGTTATTCACACGGACAAAGGATAGATTACTCCAACATCTCCTCTGATCTTCTGCAAGCGGGCTTTTAACCAATTCACTATTTGGTTGTTTACAACTTGACACTTTTATTGCTTGGCTGTATTGGCTTAAGATCTGATAAGATTGCACAGCTTTCAGCCTGCTTTTATTTGCAAATACCTCAGAGCTCTCAAGAAAAAATACTAACTGCGTACAAACACGGCGTCTATTCAAGCGTCTAATCAAATGATTTTTTCAGCACTACAGAAATTATCTGCCACACAAGATAGAATTCAGAGAAAATTGGATTATTTGGTGTTTTGGGCAACAAAGTATGAGGAAAAAACTGAGAATGTTTTTCAAATACAAAATAAAAATTCCGTAGATAAAGAGCCTGATATTCGTGAAAATTGGTTTACTTCTGAGGGAGGAAAGAATGAAATGTTTGAAGAGGAATCAAGCGGACTGAAAGTTTACTTTAAAAGACGGGGCGTGAGAGGGTTGGGAAGCATCAAAGAACTTACAGTTTATGAAATACCATCTGCAAAACATTTGATACTATCACTGAGAATTAAAGACAAATTGATAAAGGAAGTAAAGAGGGGGCGGCAGCATTATATGAGAGGCATTACAGACAAAAAAGTGCAAAGATTTCTTCGTATGAACTTGCTCATAAAGATGTTTGGAAAACTGGACCCACAAAAGGCAGCAAATATAAGACTGTTCTGTTATTGGAGAGACACAGGTTGATAGATGGAAGAGTATAACTTAAAATTAGCTAAACTTAGTTAAATTCATTTGCAATAGGTATAGATGAATAAAAATTGATAATGATAGTAATGTATATAATGTTGAGTTGATATGATAAGTAATAATTGGATATGAGAAGGGAAGGCTAGAAATATATTTGGACTATATATAAAGATTATTAATAACAATAATAATTATTATAAAAAATAAAACAAAACTATATACAGTTAAATCTTAACTAATAGGGGGGAAATGCTATGATATAGGATATAATTAAATAAAGAAAGGAGAATGATAATAAATTATATACATGGAGGATGAAATTTTTGGTATTAAATATTATGGATGTTTAGCTAAAACAGGATATGAGGACTTAATGTTAATGGAGGATTTTATAAATAAGTAAATGAAATGCCAGCATGTGGTTATGGATTGAATCTTTGGTATAGTTAAGGAGAGACCCAGGACCTCAGAGACACCCGCAAGTCTCTGGGGGGGGGTATTAACTCCTCGTGCCAATTCCTTTTTGGATTAGCTGCGTGCTAACTGAAACTGCAGGCTGCCCCTAAGAATGGTAGAAGTGATGTCATCTGGTAAGCTGATTTTATTATCCAAGAGAGACTGTTCGCGTTAAAAAATTAAGATAACTGAAACCAAAGAACAGGAAAACTTAGCGGCGAATTGGCTTTTTTAATGGATTTATGGCTGGTGGTTACTTTACTTCTTAAATGCTTCAAGAAACTCCTCGACATCCTCCCCCCTCTGAATCTCCCTAAGTGGATCGTAAAATTTATTTTCTACTAATTAGTCCGTCACGATTCGACACTTTTATTACTTTATTACTTCGCTTTGTTTATGATCAGATAAGATTGCACAGCCTGTAAGAAACTAAGAAGTCTGTGGAAAAAAAAAAAGAGCTTGCCATTTTTTTTTAAAAAAAATATATTTTATTCATTTTCACATTCCATTTTGCAATCACTTATATACAGGGTATTTGCTATAAGAAAAGAAAAAGATAAAAAAGGAAAACACAACTCATCATTCACAACCCCACCTGACACTTCCATCCTCCATACACCCCATCTACCCCCTCCAACTTTCCTTTCCTCCCTCTAACGCTCCCCTCCTACTTCCCTTTCCCCTCAAACCTTCCTTCTCCCCTTACTCCCAACACGCCCTCCTTGCATTCCCCTTACTCCTTCCTTACTCCTCCCTCCTCTTTCCCTCTACCTCCCTCCTTGGTGTATGCCTTTATTCAAGTGTTGTTTAATCTGATAAAAAGTAAAATAAACCAAGGAAAAAAAATATAAAGAAAGAAAAGAGAAAGAAAAAAAAAAAGGAAAAAAAAAACAACCGTATATAAGTACATTCTTGTTCTTATTGAGACTATGTTAACACCCACCCACCCACCCCCCATAAATCCCCATCCCTACTCCTCCCGACTTCCCAGGGCCCACACCTGGCACTGCCTTCTGTCTAAAGTATCTTGTATACGTATGGATTAAAAATAAAAGTAATATATTAAAGGAAAGAGAAACAAGAAAAAAGAAAGGAAAAAAAAGAGAAAAGAGAAAAAAGAAAAAAGAAAAAAAAGGAAAAAGAACTCTTTGTGTTGAACTCAGCCCCCCATCTTTATCTATGCCTAAATAGTATAAGTCATTCTATCTATATTTTATTCTTGTCTCTTACTTCTTTGTTATTTACCCCAACCTCCTATAGACTCTCCCGTTCCTCTTCCTTAGCCTTGTATTCAGATAAACATTTATACAGATTTGTGTAGGCATCAATATACAGTCTAACCAAAAATAGTCCCTTCCGGTAAAGTTTAAGCAACGTGGATCATGCCACATATTCAAATATTACTTTACAGAGGAATAATCAAACTTTCCCTTCTAATAGAATTTAAACAGCGTAGATAATCTTTCTTAACCTCATTTTCAAACAGTAATTCAAAATAATCTAACCAAACTTTCCCTTCTTAGTAAAGTTTAAGCAGCGTGGATCAAGTATTACTTTACACAAAAATCAGTTTACAATCTATTTTAAAATAATCCCAACCGGCTTTCTCTTCTAATAGGATTTAAACAACGTAAATCATTCCGCATGCATTTTACCCTCATCCCTTGCTTGTCTGATATTTACCACTATCAAATTTATACAGACATTAGTTTAAGATCTAGCTCAAAGTAATTTCAGCCAACTTTCCCTTCTAATAAGAATTAAATAGCATGGATCATTCCACATATTCAAATAAAACTTTCAACAAAAGTCAGTTAACCTTCTGTTTTAAAGTGATCCCTTCTAATAGAATTTGAACAACATAAATCATCCACATTCATTTTACATATATAATCAAACTTTCCCTTCTAATAAAATTTAAACAGCGTAAATAATCTTTCTTAACCTCATTTTCAAACAGTAATTCAGAATAATCTAACCAAACTTTCCCTTCTTAGTAGAGTTTAAGCAGCGTGGATCAAGTATTACTTTACACAAAAATCAGTTTACATTCTATCTTAAGATAATCCCAACCGACTTTCTCTTCTAATAGGATTTAAACAACGTAAATCATTCCGCATGCATTTTACCCTCATCCCTTGCTTGTCTGATATTTACCACTATCAAATTTATGCAAACATTAGTTTAGGATCTAGTTCAAAGTAATTTCATCCAACTTTCCCTTCTAATAAGAATTAAATAGCATGGATCAATCCACATATTCAAATAATACTTTCAACAAAAATCAGTTAACCTTCTGTTTTAAAGTAATCCCTTCTAACAGAATTTAAACAACATAAATCATTCCGCATTCATTTTACATATATACAATCAATATCACCCCACCAATAAGTTCCGCTTTTTCTACCGGAGAAAGGTCGCAAACCCCCATTCAGTCCACAACTTTGGCAAATATTTTAAAATGTCTAAATCCTCGATCTCCGCTTTTCTGCTTCTCCAAGGGAGGAAAGGCTACCCCCTCCATCTTGCAACCACGCGGCCTGCCGCTTGCCTTCTCCTTCAGCTTGTCTCTCCTCTTTTCCGAGTGAATCAGGAAGTCCCGCCTTCAAAGTCTTGTAATAGAAATCTCGAGCCTCCGAAACAGAGTTAAGACGGAATCTTTGATTCTCAAATGTGACCGTAATGCCGGCTGGGGCCTCCCATCTGTATTGGATCTGTTGATTTCTAAGCTCGTTAGTTAAAAAGGCATAGTCTCTTCTTGCTCTCAACATCTGGAAAGGTATTTCTTTGAAGACAATCAGGTCCTGGTCATCAACTCGCAGACTGTTATTATGAAACTTTTGCATAATCGCGTTTCTGGATTCTTTTGTGGAAAAATATATAATTATGTCCCTCGGGAGCTGTCGCTGTTCCGCTACCAACGAGTTCTGGCGATAGATTTTCCGAATCTGCCAATCAAAGTTAAGTCCCGGGCTTCCCACCGCATGGCTGAAGGCTTCAACAAAGGTCCGTTTCAGATTCTCTCGCTCCTTTTCGCGGAGTCCTCTGACTCTTATTGCAAATGCCTTCCTATTAAAATTTATCATCACGAGCTGTTCTTCAGTGTCTCTAATTTTTTGTTGTAATATTTGAATATTAGTAGTCAAATTAGAATTAGCCTCCTCCAAGCTTTCCAATTTATTCTCTATTTCAGCAGAGTAATCTGACAGGGCAGACACGGCTGCAAATGTATTCACCTTCATTTGGTCAATTTTAAACTTTAAATCATCATATAGCTCCAATACGAATTCCTTGATTTCTTGTTTAAAATCATTAAGCATTTGAAAGAAAAATTCCTGTGTTAAAAATTCTCCAGTAGAGGGCATAGGAGACAAGGGCTGTGATTCCAGTATAAATTCTTTAGATTCTTTAGGCACATTTGTAGAGAGACGCTTCGATTTTGACCTGGGTGCCATAATAAATAAACAAATAAACAGCGCTTTCGCTCCCCTCTATTTCCAAAAAAAAAAGAGTTTATTTTGTTAAGGAGCGGTCTGCAGGAAGGTAAAACCGGCTAAGTACATCACCTATCAGTCACCAACGGAGAGAAATCGCCATTTTGAAGTCCGTTTAAACAAAGAAGTCTCTAAGACAAATGGTGCTGGTAATTAAGATAGTAATAAAAGCATAAATCTCACAGGAGTGGGACCCGCCCGTATTAGTCCTGGCTTGGAACAACTTTGCTTTGTCCTGGGGGGGGGGGGCTCGCCTGTCTAGGGCTGCAAAAAGAGGCAGCTGAGAAGAACTGGCTGGAGATAAAAGCTCCGCTCCCGCTGGATCTAATCTCTGTCCACAGCCAAAAAAAGAGAAAGGCTGTGGATTATGAATAGACCCTAGCACACAGAGCTACTCCCTGCCCCTTTCTTAGCCAAAAAGGGGTGATATCTATGATCTTATTTAGATATACAGACCAGATCTCTGAGAGGAGCTCGGTTGAGCCCTCCTCGGCAACAGGCTCCGCCCCCAGGAAGTGACCCGTGAGCTTGCCATTTTTAACTGCGACACATCATGGCGTCCCAAAATACCTCTAAGAGTTCATTTCAGATACTTTTTTTACTTTTCTTATCAAAGACTGGAAAGAAAATTGGATCATCTGATTTTAAAATATGAAGCAAAAACTGAGATCGTTGAATGTTTAAATGCTCCTGAAATACAAATGGAAAATGTGAGAAATGGTGTCTGGTCTATCTCAGAGGAAGAAAGGAGGCGGGGAGTTATAAAGAAGACTCATTTAAAAAGACAGAGTGCAGGAGGAATGGAAAATCCACCCTTGAGAATTAAAGTTAATTTGGAGAATTTTGCAAGCCTAGGACAACATTATTATTTCATCACTGACATTCAGAGTCCAAAGGTGCCAAAATATCTTTGTCTGGATTTGCTTAGGAAAACATTTGGTAAATTTATCCAATGCGTGGCAATTGGCTGGAGAAGATCTTGCTATTGGAGAGACACTGGCTGATAGATGGAAGAACGTAATTTAAAATCTAGCTAAATCTGATTACCTTAATGTGTAATAGATATAGCTGAATAATGACTGATATGGATAGTAATATATATAATTTGGAACTGGCTGATAGATTGAAGAATACAATTGAAAACTAGTTAAACCTAATTGCTTTTTCTTGTAACAGATATAGTTGAATAATAATTGATATTGATAGTAATGTATATAATGTGGAGTTGATATGACAACTAACAATTGGAAGATTATACATAAAGAGTATTAACTACAATAATTATCACTATTAAAAAACTAAATAAAATACATACAATTAAATGTTAATCAACACTGGGAAAATGTTATGATATATGATATAATTAAATATTATGGATGTCCAGCTAAAATAGGATATGAGGATTTGATGATAATAGAGGATTTTACAAATAAGTAAATGAATTGTCAGCATGTGTTATGGATTAATTATGTAATGCATAGCTAAGGATGAAGGATGTTTAAATAACCATAGGTAATTAAAACTGGAGGTATAATGATGTTGATATGGTAAATATTTGAGTTAAGATATTTGAATTAATATGAGTTAATGGAAGAGAAGCACCAAAGCATGTTGTAACCAGTTGATATACTTCTTTTTTTTTCATGATAGACACCTGTGTTTTGTTTTGTTTTCCTGCCTTGTCTCTTGTCGTTTTTATCTATTTTTATATTATTTTTATTTTTTATTTTTTATTTTTTATTTTAATTTTTATTTTTTATCTGTCCTTTCTTTCTTTTTTTTTTTTTTTTTATTTTTTCCTCTCCCACCGGTGTGGGCAGGGATTGTTCAAGATTATTTCTTTCATCAATATTTCTAAATAATAATTACAGTTAAATGAAAATGGATATATAATAATGTTTTAGTTAATATGAGTTATATTGGTTGACTGTGGAGGAGATGTACCAAAACTTATCTGTAATTGATTGATATATTTTCTACAGATGTAAAGAAAGATGTGTATTTGTTTTAAACTAAAATTAAAAAACATTTATTAAAAAAAAGAAAAGAAAAAGGGGGAGAGAATGAAAAGAAGATGGGGGAAAGAAGAAAGAGGTAAGGAGAGGAGGATGGAAAGGAGAGAAAGAGGAGGAGAGAGGGTAGAAAGGGGAAGAGGAAGAGTAGGAGTAGGAGAAAGGTACGGGAAGAAGGAAGGGGAAGGAGAAGAGGAAGGAGGAATGTAGAGAAGGGAGAGAGGGAGAAAGGAAAGGGAAAGGAAAGGAAGATGGAAGGGAGAGAATTGAAGGAAAGAGGGTAGGAAGGGAAAAAGGAAGAGTAGGAGCAAAGGAGAGGTAAGAGAAGGAAGGGGAAGGAGAGGAGGAAGGAAGTAGAGAAGGGAGAGAGGGTGAAAAGAAAGAGGTAAGGAGAGGAGGATGGAAAGGAGAGAAAGAGAAGGAGAGAGGGTAGGAAGGGGATGAGGAAGAGCATGAGTAGGAGAAAGGTACAGGAAGAAGGAAGGGAAAGGAGGGCAGGAAGGAAGAAAGCAGAGAAGGGAGGAAGGGAGAAAAGAAAGGGAAAATAAGGTGGTGTTATAACAGGAAGAAGGGATGGTAAACAAAGCAACCCAAACCGTATATTATATTTATTAAATGAAATAATGAATGTATAAAAATGATAAATGTTAAAACACCTGTAACCAAATGACATGCTATATGTGATGATGTTTTTTTTCTCTGTTTTGTTTCTTGTTCTTTTTTGTTCTGTTTTTTTCCACTGCTGTGGGTATGTGTTGTTTATGTAACAAAAAAAAAATTAAAAAAGGACCCACACTCTTTATACTTTACATAAATGACCTTTCTAATCATATCAAAAGTATCTGAGTCCTCTTCGCTGATGATATAAAACTATTCAACACCACCAACAATGCTGTTGCCCTTCAAATGACCTTGATTATGTGTCTGAATGGTCAAACAATTGGCAACTCCAAATCTCAACCAACAAATGCTCTGTCATACACATTGGCAAAAAAAATTTGAACACCAAATACAAGCAAGAGAGATATGACCTCATAGATGACCCCCACTCTGTCAAGGATCTTGGAGTACTCATATCAAATGATCTAAGCACCAGAGCTCACTGTAACAGCATTGCCAAAAAGGCATTAAGAATTGTTAACCTAATCTTGCAAAGGTTCTTTTCCAGTAATATTGTACTGCAAACTAGGGCATGCAAAACCTTTGCTAGACCAATTCTTGAATACAGCTCGTCTGTCTGGAATCTGCACTGTAAAATTGAACATTAACACATGTTTATTCTTATTCCTGTTATCCTGTACATGAGTGACAAAATAAATAAATAAATTTTTTTTAAAAAAACCCAGAAAGTCCAGTGGCCTCTTGAAAAAAGCACCTTTGGAACATTGATTGACATATTTTATAATTTCTTTCACAATTCTTCTAATTGCTTTAATGAGGGAAAGCAGCAGTCAGTCTCTTCTTCTGATCTTCCTGGAAAATCTATATATCTATATCTATATCTATATCTATATCTATATCTATATCTATATCTATATCTATATCTATATCTATATCTATATCTATATCTATATCTATATCTATATCATCTATCTATCATCTATCTATCTATCTATCTATCTATCTATCTATCTATCATCTATCTATATCTGATTTCTTTTTTTTCCTTTTTAGCCTTTCTTTTAGCCTTTCTTTGGTTTCTTTTTGTTCCCCCCATTAAGATAAAATTCTCTTTCAGCTGCCAAACTCTTTTCTCTCCCTTTCTCTATTTTATTGCTATTTGAGGTTTTTTTAAAGGAGGAAGTCATTCTCTACTGTTTTTAATTCCATTTTCTATTTTCTTAGACCTTGATAACCTACCTTAGAAATGGTGTTGCAATGTCAAGACAGTCTGTTCTATGTTAAATGTTAGCTATGTCTGATTTGTTTTTTAAAAGGCATTTAAAAATGGGCATCAAGCAGAATGAATTATGTTCTGCTTTTAGTGTTGTCATCCAATGCAAGAAATTGCCAAATAGGAAAAAGTAAGGACTCATGTCTGAAAAGGTTAGTTTTTCATTATGAGCGACTCCACCTCTGCTAAGTTCATATTATCCCTGGGTATCTATTATCTATTTGCAGTCTAGCTGTGTCTTTAAAACAAACACAAATCTTAGACAGAAGCAAATTATTTCCATGCCTTGTAAATCAGATGTTTCCAATTTAACTATGTGTTTCAAATTTGGTCTGTATGCTCTTTTTAGTTTAACTGAAGATACAAATTCATTTCAGAACTGTACTAGTTAAGTAACAATAAAAATGTAAGTATTTGTGCTTAATTTAACCACCCATACAACTCAGTTATAGTTTGTGGTGAACAAAGTGGTTTTTGGTATTTGCACCATCATTTATTTCTTAAGAAATCCATTGATTCCAAAATTCAGTAAAAGCATATAATTACAATAATTATTTTAGCTATTTTAGAATTTTATAAACTGGATATTATTGATACTAATCTAAAAATAATTTGATCTTGGCCGTTCTGACACTGTTTATCTTCACGGGTTGCTTAAAGATGAAGGGATCATAGTCAGAGCCTGGGTAGCTGGATTCTGTGCAGCAGCACTGATGAATAATCCATTGTAGCCATTTTATACAATTAATGCACTAAATCTTCTGATATTATTACTCCATTGTATTTTAGTATCTAATAACTACAGGCATTCACAATTTAAGGACTAATATTACATTATACCTTAAACAGAAATGAAACAGATGATGTCTTCTGAGACCCTTGAGTTGTCTACGCTTTTGTAAAATAATTGAAATTCCTAGAATTTAGTGTTGGTAGGTAGATAGCATGAGTGAGCTGGGTTAAGAACAGGGCGTACTTCATCCTCAGTTATGGAAGTATGCTGCGTAATTTAGGACTATTCACAGTTTCTCAGCTCAAACTAATTCATAGGATTGCAAAACATAGCAGAAGGAAGCATTATATATGGTGCTCTGAGCTACTGAGTGGAAGGCAGTATATGTCTATCCAGTGGTGGGATTCAAATAATTTAACAACTGGTTCTCTGCCCTAATGACCAGCTGGGTAGGAGTGACTGGGTGGTCATGTGACTGGCTGGCCTTGGCTAACTTGACATCACTTACATTGAGGGCATCTCGCCTCACCTGGATTCTTCGCACTACGCCTGGCCATGCCTCACCCTTCCCTTTTCAGTCACTTCTTGTCATGTCTGGCTGCTCACCTCACTGGAGCGAATAGTTTTCAAATAAAAAGAATGCTAGCATTGTGCAAATAAATAACTTCAGGTTTGATGCATCTTACAAAGTATTACTGCTCATTCTAGTCTCCTTTCCTGCTAACAGGTCCATCTCAGATTGTAACAACCTCTCTTGTCTTTTGCATCATTCCATGGGAGATTATTCTGAAATGTTATCGGTGATGTTTCCAGCTTTACAAGTTTGTTTCTTCCAACCCTGTTTTCACATGCAATTCTTACAAGTTATTTTGACGTTCCTTCCTCCTTTTTAGTAGTAGTTAAGGTGTTGGCCTAGAAACCAAAAGAATCTGAATTCTAGTTCCATTTTAGGTTTGATAAAATGACTAAGTGACCAGTCAATCTCTCCCAGCTCAAACCTCTTCTTAGTTTGTGGTTGTGGAGAAACAAAGAGGAGGAAGGAATATTATGTAAGTTCTCCACCTTGAGTTCCTTACAAAGTAATAAAGACAGGATAAACATCTAACAAAATAAAGAAATTATTTGTGAGAATGATGTCTTTCTAAAGGAGAAGGGATGCTGACTGCCTTGTCACATGACTTACACTACTGCATTTATTTCATTTTTATGCACTTTATTTTTCTCTACTTTTTGGTTTATTGTTCAATGATGGCACAGCCTGTGAAATTCTTACCTGACTCACATGCCAGGGTTATGTGGGAAAACATCAGGTAAACACATCCATGTGACTGACAGGAAATGGCAGCAGAAATCACTAAGCAGCTACATTAAGACAGAAAGATGGAGGCACCAGAGTACAAAAAGCAAAGGATCTCAGGTAGAAGAGAGCTGAGAAATCCACCTTTCATCAAACTGGCACAACCTAGTCAACTACAAAAGGTAGGGATGTTATCCATGCCTCTTTTATGTGTTCTTTCCATTGGGAATTTTGAGATTGTTTCAAACTGACAATGCAAAAATTGCCCCAGCTCTACAATACTGGTGATCTTTTTAATGATCTTTAATTTTTTTATCTAGAGAAGTGCTGACAAGATTTAAAAAGCAAGTTTAACCATGCCCTTTTTTCCATTTAATCAATTTTGCCAAACACCTCCACAACTCACAATAAAATAGTGCTCAAAACTCACAATAAAATAGCACAATGAAATAGCACTGTTCTAACATTTGAGGGGCTCCTATAAAATGAGAGGGTCAATCTATTTTCCAAAGCACCAAAAGCCACAACAAAAAACAATGGATGGAAACTAATGAAGGAGAGAAGCAACCTAAGACTAAGGAGAAATTTCCTAAGGGTGAGATCAACCAACCAATGGAATAACTTGCCTTAAGAAGTTGTGGATGCTCCATCACTAGAGGGTTTCAAACAGAGAGGGGACAACTATTTGTCTGGAATGAATAAAGGGTCTCTTGCTTAAGCAGGGAGTTGGACTAGAAGACCTCTGAGGTCCCTTCCAACTCTATTATTCTATGTTCTCTATGTTCTAAGATGGGTGCTTCACAGCAGAAGCAATACAACTGGATGGACCACACATGCATTAAATGCAGGGCCTGTATGAACAAGCTGCATCATTGTCTCATCCGTTATCTTTTTCCCCCAGGAAGAAACAAGAAGTAGCCAACACTGCAGCAGCTATAGAAGGTCTTGGGGAACTCCAGGGAGTATCAGCTGATCACAGAAGTGTTACTTAATACTCTTTAGAATGAAAATGTTTGTAATCTTATCCTTCTTCCTGAAGGGAAGAGGTTACTCCAATCCCTAGATGAGTTATTGACAGGTTTTCTGGGTGTTTCTCTGCCCTAATCTTGTCAATTTCTATTGTTTATTCAAGCTGTGTGCCAGCTGCATTTCTGTGGTTTTGTTATCACAACTAAGTATTCACCTGTTAGGTGGTACTTGGCTGTCTACCAGGAGCTATTAACTGAAGGGAGAGAGGAGAGAAGAGAAGAAAAAACTTCTCTTGCACTTTATTTTCAGCTTGTTCGCCGAACTGCACAAAAAGTTAGCTACTGGTTCAGCTGAATCAGTGTGAACTGGCTCAATCACACCGTGTGCATCAGTTGATAACATGCATTGTTATGTAATCATACAGTATATATTTGTAGTGATGAAATAATGATAAATACTTCTCCAAACCATCCAGTGACTCAGTGGTGGGTTTCAAAATTTTTTGGAACCTCTTCTGTAGGTGTGGCCTGCTTTCCGGGTCCACTGGTGGAACCTCTTCTAACCGGTTCGGTAGATTTGATGAACCGGTTCTACCGAATAGGTGCGAACTGGTAGGAACCCACCTCTGCAGTGACTTCTTGTGAAATTTGTGTCAAGCTAGGAATTTTTTGTACTGCATTTCCCTTTCTGTATATTTGTTTCCAATACTTCACATATGTGTTTTGTTAAAAGTCATTATTGTTATCTGATCCTGCACAAATAAGAAATATGTAAGTGTATCCAGAATTACTGAAGTTACTAAAGGTTTAGAATAGGTATGGAAGATAAATTCAGTTCCCCCCCCCCCCCATTCATTCAACTACTAGTTTGACTTTAAAACAGAGAATTCTGTTAGGACCTTATGATGGAAAATACATAACTGAATATAGTGAAACTATATGAAATAAAAAGCTACCAAGTATATTTCAAAGTCTATTAGTTTGTGAATGGTGCTCACTGCTATCTCTATTAATGACATTTCATTATTTCATCTAAGAAAAACACATTTTTGTAATAAAGTTAGAAATATCACAAATTCAAAAGATTTTGTGGGTAAATTATAATTTAATGAGTAGTTTAATAAAATCAGCTTAGTTCATAAGAATGGGAAGTAATAGCAGAAAGAATGGAGCCCTAATCCCATTTACTCCTAGTCTCAAACCACTCTCAAATTTCATTATATTGTTAACAGGAAAATCATATAAGAATTAGCATAGTTTCAATGCTATTTTTTCTTAAAGGAGATTTTTTTAAAATGATCTATTCATCATCTTATTACTCTCAAAAATATATCTGAAATTAGAATTTGAATGGCACATGAATCAGGTTAAACCAATTAAAATTAACTTTTAGGAATTACCCTCTTTCAACTTTTTCTGTATTGATTTGTTTTTATGACATCCTTAATTTTATACAGAGAACTCCTAGAGACATCTAATAGAAACTTTGTCACTTGTAATAAATATGATCAGCTTTTGTACCTTGCCATAATCTCTGGTTTATCTGTTTTTCCTTATGTAAATTAATATAAATATGTGTTTTAGGAAAAAAAATCATTTCCAGATAGCAATAGCACTTAGATTTATATACCATTGTTTTTACAGCCCTCTCTAAGCAGTTTACAGCATATTGCCCCTAACAATCTGGGTCCTCATTTTACCCACCTCGGAACAATGGAAAGTTGAGCCTGGGGAGATTCAGTCTGCCAAATTACAGTCAGTCAGCAATCAGCAGAAGTATCCTGCCATGCTGCGTTCTAACCATTGCACTACCAGGCCTCTTATAGATGATTCAGTAATGCTCATGTAAAAGTACAACTCAGCCAAATGTTATTTCTTTTACAGTTCACTTGACTGGATCAGTGGCTAAGATGCTGAACTTGTTGATCAGAAAGGTTGGCAATTTGGTTGTTCAAATCCCTATCGCCACATAATGGAGTGAGCTTGTCCCAGCTTCTGCCAACCTAGCAGTTGGAAAGCATGTAAAAATGCAAGTAGAAAAATAAGGACCACTTTTGGTGGGAAGGTAACATCATTCCGTGCGCCTTCGGCGTTTATTCATGCCAGACACATGACTACAGAGACGTCTTCGGACAGCCCTGGCTCTTCGGTTTTGAAACCAAAATGAACACCATCCCCTAGAGTCGGGAACGACTAGCACATATGTGAGAGGGAAATCTTTACCTTTTACTATTTTGGAAAGTGATAAACAAACTGATTACAATTGCTTGAATGTGTGGCAGAATGTTAGCAAATAGACTTTTGTGTGCCATGAATTTTTTCATGACACCCCATAAATTAGTCCTCAGTTAGAATGGAGAATATTGGCTGCATTGAAATAAAATTCAATTATCAACCAAATATCTTGGGACAGCTTTTTGACAGAATACATTTGTGGCCACTATATAATTATTGGAATTTATATGTATCTAATAGAACTATGCAAGCACTTCATGTATTCCTCTAAAAATCTCTGCTAGAAGGTTGGGTAGTGATAACTTCTTGAAGAACAAGTCTGGTTATTTTGAGGCCTTTTGCATGGTTTCTGTGCATCACTTGCAATGTATAGAAGATATTTCTGCTGGAATTCACACCAACAGGTTTGCATAGTTCTATTATCTTTCTAATTTGATGGACGCAATATTCATTTTCTATTATTGAAATGCATTTTCAGGTACATGCAGTAGAAATAATATATTCTGTCTATGCTGCTTTTTAAAAGAACTCAAAGAGTAAATAACTTTTGTTCTGGCATTTAATTTGAACAATGACTACTTTCAAATAAGAAAGATATTAAAAATATGTTTGAAATATGTTATCTTATCTGATTCAGTTCTACTTACTACGCTCTATTTTTATTCCATGAACTTCTTGGTTTCTTGAATCTATAGATTTACTTATTTGTACTTGTTCACTGATATACAGTAGCTATGTTGTGCAGCTCAGTTTATCCAAACATCTGTTTATATAGTAATTCTGGATATTTTACTATAAATTGTATAAAAGAGATTTGTTATATCAGAACATCTTATTAGAACTGATTATTTTTGGCATATGGCTTAGGAAAGATGAGGACATTAGACAAATTTACATAATGATTGTACAATTAACTAACTGTTACTGTAAGCTATTATGAGAATGTCTAAATTCATTTTGACTATCAAGTCACGATTGTCCAATAATGAAGGACTTTTTTACCATTCTGAAAATACTTATCAAAATCTATTTATATTAGCTAGGTTTTTCCAAAGGGGTGCAAGAATGATGATTGTGAATGGCAACTTTTCTTGTGTATAAAAGATAGGAACTGTCTGGCAGTGTATCAGAACTATTGTCTTGCTCAACTTCTATTGGCTTTCGGGAAATTATTAAAAACCAAATTATTTTGGAGGACATAGTCTTAATTTACTGTATTGCTCCACTGTTATTTATTTTATATTTTTATTTATTTTCATTTTTCTTGTCAGTTATGTTAATACTTCAATGGTTATGTTTTAACTATTATTGAATTATACAGCTTGGAAATTTTCACTGCAGCAAAATTTTCCCCCACCTCTGCCTCCACCTGCTGCTTGGACAGGTAATCAACTCACCTGTGCTGCACAGGCTGCAGTTACTGCCAGACACCATTGGCCCCCGCACCCTTGCCCCCTCCAGTGCTGGCCATGGTCCCCTGGGGCTGATGATGATCTTCACTAGGGCTTGTTTTTTGGGGTAGGGCTTATTTTCATGAAAACATGGTATTGCATGTGATTGCACAATTGAGTGCCTGAAAATGTTGTTAATATATTCCTAATCAAGCTATGGTTCATTGTTTCTAAGCAATACATTTTGTGAGGAGAACCTGTTGGATGTCCAATATGCACTTGCAGGTACAGAATATGCCTGCCTGTCTAGTCATGCCAATGAATAATATCAACATCATTAATAATTATAAATGACAGCTATTTCTAAATTCTGTATGTAACTCCAAAGATACTTTTAAATATCAAATATGTTTTTCTCTCTGTCTACAAAATTAAATCAGTTTTTATTACTACTTTGCTACATAAAATTAATTGAGGCTTCCCCTCTAATAAACCATTTACTTTGATTATTTCAACTACATCCGGAAAAGTGCAAATCTGCCACATAAAAATCAATAATATGTATTATAGTTTATGGTCTAGGAAATGTTATTACAGTACTTTATGATACAGCTATTTTGCACAGCATGATTTCAGTAACACAGTATAACCACCACAAATATATTAACATAACAGTATACAATCAAAAGTCAATTACAGTATAGCAGAGAACCTGTTATTGGCTGTGAAAACTAAGTACCCAGCTGTCATAAACACAATGTTTATATACTTTGAGTCAAAATGTATGTATTCTATTTTTTTACTTATGGTTATTGACAAAACTCTTAAGGAGGTATTTTGATAGGGTTGTACAAGCTTTTAACTGCATGACTTCTATTTAAGTCAATAAGCAGTATGTACTTAGAATCTACATGTAACATTTTGAAAAATTATTACCTAGTGGTTTGTTATTGCTTACACAAAATCATGTTATTCTTCACTAGATTTTGGATATTATAGACTGGTTATGACAGTTGATAGAAGTCTCTTTAAAAAATGTCATTGGCCTCCAAACATGGCTGACTAAGAGAGTAATTCATGTAGGTCTCAAATGATAATGAAACAATTTGCACTTCTATAGCTTCTTTCATCAGGAATCTCACAATGCATTAGCATTAGTTAATTATGCCTCATAGCATTCCCTTCCATAGATAAGTGTTTAATAAATGCAGTAAAGAAAAGGCAGGTTAGATGGCTTGCCCAAAGACACATATTAAATAAAATAAAGAACTAGAATTAGAATCAAAAGATCTGGTGTCATAGTTGCTACCAACTATGAGATGGGATTCCAAATCTAAAAAAAACTAATCTTGAGTAGTTGAAGATGCATAAAGGAACTTATCATAGTTGTCAAAGTGGTGTTACAATGCCCTTACAGAGATAAATTGGCACATGATGCCAATGAAGTCCTATTGTCGTATCAGCCAACCAGTGTGGTATGTTGGTTAAACTGTTAGATTAAGAACAAGTAGATTGCTCTAGACATTTTGGCATGGAAACACTCATTAGGCGAATGGGATAGGTTGTAAGGATAGAAATCTTTCAAACAAGTAAATAACATCGTACCAGTTAGCAACATGTATTCCCATTGTGTCTTGTGTCTTACATGTAAATATACAATTCATTCTGGCTGTCTGGAAGGTAGAAAGTTCTGGATTTCCTGAACATCAGTAGCCCATAAGGCACTGATGCGTATAAGTGACTCCAAAGCAGTTTGTGGGAAAATATAGTTGGTCCTACTATTGAGAGGCTAAAATAAATCTCTTGTATCTCTCTATAAAATGAATCTCTACCACTTAGCTTGTGGCAACACAAAGTCCTTGGAATTTAGCAGTGTTTGCGAGCCACATGGAATCTGGCAGAAATGTGACTTTATGAAGTCATGTCAAACAGCTCCTCTTTTATAGCTTGATGTAACCTAAATTTGTAAACTAAATTTTACTACATGTGTAAAAACAGGTTCCTCAGTGCCTCCAGTTAATCAACATCATTTATTCTGCCTTGATAATAGATTGTTTACAGTTTTTATTAGTTTATAGATAATAGATATAAGCACAGCAAGCCATAAAATAGATTTTCCCTATATAACTTATTTCTAAAAAAGCTTTCAATGGTGAAACTGTACTTTAGTCAGCCATATAGTATTTGACTCCAGTATTAGTAACATTATATCCAAGGCATAATCATATAATAGCTGAATTATACCCAAGATCAAAAGACACAAAAGAGTTGCATGATTGTATGAAGCATCTATAGATTGTTCTTTTGGAACAATGTATTGATGAATGAAGTTGCCAGTATGATAAAGGTAGTGGAAACCCACTTCTTTGCAGCTTTTTAAAATCCTATTCACCTCTAGGGGCATTTGGAGTGAAAAGGTCAAAGAAAGAGACAAGTGATTCACTCTGTTATTTATCTCTTTGCCTCTTTGACTGGAATAATTATATTTTTAGAGATTTTTTTTCAATCTACTTCCTAAACCGAGTAGCACTTCCTCCCTTCTTTCCTTTTCTTTTTTCATGTATGAACAGAACATTAAGAAATGTAGTTTTTTTTAAATTAGAGCACAGAAGTTGTTTTATCAATTTTATTTATCCTTTTAGACCAGGAATAGATGAGAATTGAAAGGTATCCTTTTTGAATGAGGTTTTAACCAACCAACCAAGCAATCATGGGGTTGCTTCTACAGATACATGTATGCACAATTAAAAATGATTCATAGTGAATTAATTGGAGGATGTCAACCTAAATCAATTCAAAAATGCTCCTGCCAATGGGACATCGTTTAATTCCAACTGTAATAGCAGTAGACTTATATACCGCTTCATAGGGCTTTCAGCCCTCTCTAAGTGGTTTACAGAGAGTCAGCATATTGCCCCCAACAATCTGGGTCCTCATTTTACCCACCTCGGAAGGATGGAAGGCTGAGTCAACCCTGAGCCGGTGAGATTTGAACCGCTGAACTGCTGATCTAGCAGTAGCCTGCAGTGCTGCATTTAACCACTGCGCCACCTCGGCTCTGTAGCCATGTTCTAATTTCATATTAGTTTGCTTTCTGTTCATGGTACAAATGAAAATATACTTTATTTACATCTAGTGAAGACAATGTTGTATTGTAGGATCCAAACTGGGTTGGTCACCGGGACCAGAGGTTTAGTCTTCTGACCTTTCAGATTGCACTGGAGCCCAGTCAATTTCTCTCTAACAGAAAGTGTCGTTCTGTTAATGTTAGCGAGAAGATTCCTGAGGATTGGCTCCAGCATGAGTTTGAGAGCTCGGATGACTAAGCTTTTGGTCCCAGTGACAGACCCAGATTGGATCCTGCAATATTATCTTGGGATGGGTCTATTTGCCTTCTGAAGTGGACCGAGGCAATAACAAGGCAAGAGGCTCCTGAGGTAACTCTAAACACCTTTATTCAAACATAGAGGAACACAGAGCTAGTATGTAGTAGATCGGCAACTCGCCCTGCTTGACAGCTATTTATACGGAGCTGTCAAGCAGGGCGACCAATATGTACGCATCTGACAGCCCGCGCTTAGCGAGCCGCACCTTAGCCAATCAGGCGTGGCTTGGCTGTTGCTGGCTGTCAGTCGAACGCACGAGGACAAAACACCTTCATTTGTAATTTGTGCTCTAATTACAGTCTCAGTTAAGCCAGAATGTCCAGGTACCCTTTTTCTTAAGATCACTGTTTATTCATCTTCCTTACAGTTGTTAAAAGAGAGCTAACCTTACATATATTTAACAAACTTCTTTGAAAATGGGCGGAGCTGCTTTCATTAAATCAAACTAAAGGATAGAACGCATATATATTTCTACTTTAGAAGGGCTGTCGCCTAAATAACAATGAGGATTTTGGTTGATTATTGGAAAGCACTAGTCAATTAACCAATTGAATTAATCTTCATAAATTTAACACAATTTTGGAAAGCAAAATTATAGCTAAGGATTTCACACAATTTTTGAAGTTGAAGTTGAACTATCTTCCTAAAACATGGAATTTCATGAACAGCTTTAGGTGTATTGAATCTGGGACAAAACAAAGAATATAATTTTACATAACTGGGAATAAACATAGTTTCTTGACTTTAAAAAATGTATCCAAAATATGAATATCTATTTTGGAAAAGCTGTTGTAAAAATACTAAGATGATACAGTAAGTTGCAATATGGTCTAGATTTAATGATATGCTTAATTAGAGCTAGTATATGGATTCCTTTTTGTCAATTAGGGTTTTTGTCACATTTATTTTAATCACTATTTTTTTTTCTTCACAATATGATCACTATTACCTTTTTAATCTGTTGGTAATACATATTTTAGTTCAACATTTAAAAAATAAAATTTACATTTAAAAAATGAGGACAAACAATATTTCTAACAGGAATTATTCTTTGTTTTAAGACAAAGCATGGATATTACCTATAAAGATAAATATTTCTTCCAAATTATCATTACCCATGCAACTGTCATTGCTTGTATTAAAAGATCATTGAAATGTTTAGAAATCATATAACCCAATTCATTAAAAGCCAATTTTCAGGAGACCTGCATGCCTTTAACCAATTAGTGCATCAACTGAATTGGCTGAATCAGTTATTCTCAACTTGCTACCCTATCACTTATCACACTTCCTATTATCACACCACCACCACCCTAGAAACTGGGACATACTGGAAGACTTCATGCTGGGCAAAGTTAAATGGTGCAGGTTTACTTAGAAATAGTGGCATGACTTTTATTCATTTTTTTCTGTGGTTCTTTTCTTTACTACTTGGGTCTCTTCACTTTGGCAGAAGGGCTATTTATGTCTTGGGGAAAGCAGTTCATTCTAAAAAGTAACGGTGTGCAGTTCTACCCATGCATCCTCAGAAGAACTTCCCACTGTATTTTTGAGTACAGGGTTGCCCTAAAAGAGAACAAGATATCACTTTTGTGTCATTCTAACAGCCCTGCCCTTCTCAGGAGGCCATGAGATGCTGCCTCAGCTAAGGGGCAGGTAGGAGCAAGCTATGAAAGCTGAAATTTTACTAGTAGAATTATTATCTCCCTGCATTTCCTTCACGTGCTTTTGTCTTTGTGCTCTGCCTTCATTGCCCGTTGTTAAATGATTGATAAAAATTGTTAAATAGTGCAAACTCTCTATATGCCTTGGTGTAATGAGGCCTGTCAAACATGAGACACAGTTCTCATCATGATATTAAAATTAAATGCAGCATTTAAAAAATTTCTGACATAAATAAAGAAGTTATTTATCTGGACCAATGCCTTTTCTATAAGCTCAGTGTTCTGTGTAAGTCACTGTCATTGCGCATATTTTATTTTGTGACACTGTGGTAATTTTTCTTCTTTTTGTATGCCAAACTTGCTGCCATTAATCCAAACATTGTCAATAAAGTTTAAGATGGTTTTGCCTTTCTCCTCCACATTCCCTCCTTTCCCTTTTCTGTTCAGGATTATTTCAGCTTCTTTGAGTGTAACTATAAAGACAGATTCCTATAGGCTTCTTTAGTCATCATTGAGACCTGGATTGGATTTGGAGATAACATCTACAAACGTTCTAAGCAGCTAACTGTTATTACTAAGGTAGGTTCACACAACATACTAAAACTAAACTAAAATGGAATTGGATAAATTTTATAGTACTTTAATGTGTTGCATAAACGCCAGCTTTTGTCTTAGCATGTTATGTGAATTCAGATCTTCTGTTGTTAAAACAGATGTAAGTTCCCTCATCTAGATACATTGATCTCAGTGGTGGGTTTCCATTATTTTTATTACGGTTCGCTCATGTGCACTCTCTCTCTCTTGCACGTGCAACACTTCTGCGATTGCGCAGAAGCATCTGGGTGGGTAGGCAGAGCCTCCCACCACTGCCACTACTGCTTCGCCCGATCCAGGCCAAACCGGGAGCAACTCACCTCTGATTGACTTACAAGAGAGTTGTTTCTGTTGGGCAGTTGGCCTGCTCTAATTTTCAGTAAGTCAGTTGCAGAATAAGAGATGGAAGTAACCACAAGCAATCTACCTCCTACAAATTTGTCCCAGAAGTATTAATATTTACATTGTATACACAGATATATTAAGGGCCAGCAAAATATAGTAGAATGAACTCTATTACTTTTAATTATATGTATGGATGACAGCCTAAGGCGGGATTAAAACTCATGGTCTCCCAGTTTCTAGCCTGGTGCCCTAACCATCGCATCAAAGTGGTTCTCTTCCAGCAGGTAGTCTGCTTTTTAGTTTTGACTGTGACTTCAACCATAAACATAACTCAAATTTCATTTTTAAAAAATGTTTTAAAAATATTTCATTTTTAAAAAAATGTTTATTCGAACTAGCCATTTCTACATCTTCTACATCAGGCTTGACTTCCATACTGCTACCCCTCGCCGCAGGGAGGCGGAACCGACTAGATGGTTCCACCTCATGCGCCTGATGGACCCTGAAAGGTTCCTGATGGAGCTTGGGACTTTTCCTGAATCCCTTACTCACAACTCGACCGAAGCCCTAGTGGAAGCCTGGGATAGGGTGGCCACTGGGACTTTGGATCGTGTTGTGTCTTTGTGGCCTCTGACCCGGTGTCGATCCCGGGTCACCCCCTGGTTTACCGAGGAGCTCTGGGAAGATAAAACGCCGGAAAAGACGCCTAGAGAATGGGCCAGTCGGTCCGAATCTGATCGAACACTAGTAAGAATTCATATTAAATCCTACTTAGTGACGATAAAAGCGGCAAAACGGCAACATTTTTCCTCTCTTATCGCATCCGCAGATAACTGCCCAGCTGCCCTGTTTAGGGTGACCCGCTCCTTACTTAACCAAGGAGCTGGGAAAGACCCCTTGCAGGGTAGGGCTGAAGAATTTGTTCAGGATAAAATCACTCAGATCCGGATAGGCTTAGACTCTGACTGGGTAGATTTGGACGAGTTGACGAGGATGAATCTTGTGGAGACCATCTGGGATGAGTTTGATCCTGTGACCTCTGAGGACATGGACAGGATTATGGGGAGACTCAGTGCTGCCACTTGTGTGCTGGACCCATGTCCCTCTTGGTTAGTCTCGGCTGCCCGGGAGGTGACATGAGGCTGGCTCCAGGTGATTACCAACACTTCATTGAGAGAAGGGTTCTTTCCCACTGCCTTGAAGGAGGCGGTGGTGAGGACCCTCCTTAAGAAGCCTTCCCTGGACCCAGCTTCTTTAGCCAACTATTGTCCAGTCTCCAACCTTCGCTTTGTAGCAAAGGTTGTTGAGAGTGTGGTAGCACGTCAGCTTCCCCAACTAAGCTGCCTACCTGGATCCGTTTCAGTCAGGTTTCAGGCCCGGATACAGCACGGAGACTGCATTGGTCATGTTGGTCGATGATCTCTGGCGGGTCCAGGACAGGGGCTGCTCCTCTGTCCTGGTCCTATTAGACCTCTCAGTGGCTTTCAATACCATCGACCATGGTATCCTACTGCAAAGACTCGGGGGGTTGGGAGTGGGGGGCACCGTTTTACAGTGGTTCTCCTCCTACCTGTCGGATCAGTCACAGTTTGTGTTGACTGGAGGGCAAGTATCGACCTCGAGGCACATCACTTGTGGGGTGCCCCAGGGGTCGGTTCTCTCACCCCTCCTGTTCAACATATATATGAAACCATTGGGTGAGATCATCCGTGGTTTTGGGGTACGGTGTCATCAATATGCTGATGATACCCAACTTTTCATCTCTACCCCAGACCACCCAAACAACGCCCTCGACGTGATGTCCCGATGCCTGGAGGCTGTACGGATCTGGATGGGGAGGAACAGGCTCAAGCTCAATCCCTCCAAGATGGAGTGGCTGTGGTTTCCATCATCCCATTTGTGCATCTTGTTCCATCTTTGATGATAGGGGGAGAAATTTTAGCCCCCTCAGAAAGGGCCTGCAATCTGGGCATCCTCCTGGATACGCGGCTTAGCTTAGAAGAACACCTGACAGCCATGACAAGGAGGGCCTTTTACCAGGTTCTCCTGGTATGTCAGTTGTGCCCCTTCCTGGATCAGGATGCTCTGTGCACAGTCACTCATGCCCTTGTTCTTTCTCGCCTGTACTACTGTAATGCTCTCTACATGGGGCTGCCCTTGAAGAGCACCCGGAAGCTTCAACTGGTCCATAATGCGGCTGTGCGGGTTATCATGGGAACACCTAGGTGCTCCCATGTTACACCCTTTTTAGGCGGCCTGCACTGGTTGCCGGTTGTCTTCCAGGTGCGATTCAAGGTACTAATTATGACCTTTAAAGCGGTCCATGGCTTAGGCCCAGGGTACCTGCTAGACCACCTACTGCCACCAGTAGCCTCCCATCGTCCAGTGCGATCCCACATAGTTGGCCTCCTCAGGGTGCTGTCGGCCAGACAGTGTCGGCTAGTGACCACCCAGGGGGAGAGCCTTCTCTGTGGGAGCGCCTTCCTTCTGGAATGAGCTGCCTCCGGAGCTTCATATAATCCCCGACCTCTGGTCCTTCCGCCGCGCCCTAAAAAGTTGGCTTTTCCAGCAAGCCAGCCTGGCTTGAACAAAACAAAATGAAGTATTGGTCACTGTTAATTTTAATTCGATTTTTTTAAAAAAAAATGTATTGTCAATTTTGATTGGGTTTGGGATATTTCATTTAATTTTTTTTAACTTTTATATTATGTGTTTCTTTTAATTGTTGTACCTGAGTCCTTGGGAGAAGGGCGGCATATAAATCTAATAAATCTCAAATCTCTCTCAATCTTAGGGAAGGAAAACATTATTTTATCTTTAGAATCTTACACTTTTTGTCACTGATATTTCTCCTTCTTTTAGGGCTTTTAAATTAAAAAAAAACTAGAATGAAAACATTTAAGTGGATATATTAAGTAGTTAAATAAATTACTTTCTGAAAGTGCAATCTTCTGGAAATGTATAGAGTTAAAGTCCACAGATTGTTAACTACATTTGGGTCCCTGAAAGCAGAATATTTGGGGTTGGGGGTCTCTCTGATGACAAACATGAAATACAAATTTATGTAAGAACAGCTTATTATATTGAGTTTAAAATTTTTCACGGACTGTTTAATGCTTGATCAATAAACTTGAGTGTATCAATATTTGTTGCAATATATAAAGAACAGTATAAAGAAACACAACAGGTACAAACTTCGTTCTGAACTCAATTTGATATAAATGTGTGTTTTACTTTTTTTAAAAAATCAAGCTAATTGCATAAAATCATATGCAGTAATGGTATCCTATGGTCTTCACTACCGGTTCGGTAGTGGGAACTGGTGCCTGAGAGTCCTTCCTTTGATTTTTAAACTACTTTTTAATCATGCTTCCCTCCTTTTAAATTCTAAATTTTCTAAATTTTTAATTTTTTATATGCTGTTTTAAAGGGAAGGGAGATATAGGTAGTTCAAAAATGTGAAAAATAAATAAATCAAAACAGCTTTGATGTCACTGACAAACCTGTGAAACACATGACACGACTATCCCAATCAAATGACGAGTTCAGATAGAAAAGTAGCATATTTTTTTAAAAACCAATCAGCTGGCCAGAGGCAGAACATGTTAAATGTTGGACTTGCCCAAATCTTAAACATATTTTACTGAAAGTTTGATCTGCTAAAGAATTTGAATAAAAGAGTTCAGAACAGAAAAAAAAAATAGACATTGGAAATAGAAATGAAAAAATCAAATAATGAATATGCTCACATGTAGGTAAAGTGATAGACATATTTCACCTGACTTAATAGATAAAAAATGCTTGTCTCTTCTGGGAAATGTGTACAGACTGGTTAAAATCCACCTAGCTATTCAAATGAGAACTTTGCATATCCAAGAAAGAAGAATTGCTGATATAGAATGAAAGGGATTCAGCTTTTTACTTATTTACTTAAAATAATAAATAGTCTTGACAAAAATATGCAAGCATCATTACCTAGGCAAAGATGGCTGAAATGTTATTTAAGTAATGAGAAAGAAGATAGTATTCAGATGCTTCCCTAATTCATGGGAGCATGAGAAGAGAGAGTCTGTTATTATAGTCAGCCTCAACTCTACCTGTAGACTTAATCTCTTGGTCTGGTCTAAACAGTGGGGTTGACAGGTTGCCATTTGTGGGACTTAATGTCTAGCTGTAACCATAAATACAGATCATTGCTGTACTGTATGTCTTATTTGAGATATATAATATTCAGATCAGAAGCATAAATATATGCCAGACAAAATGTTGTGCTGCTGAATCCCAGGGCTATTTCAAACTGTGTTCCATAAAACGTTGATGAAACATATCTCACTTTTTTAATTTATCAAATTGCATTATTTATTAAAAAGGGAGGAAAAAAATAAAGCTGTCAAGAATCTTCCATGAAACACTAATTTTTTTTTAAAAGAAATGTCTGTCACAAGAGCTTTGCCTCTTGATTAGGGTTTCCCAGATTTTTGTTTTTAAAGAGTTTCCATGACCTGAAAAAGTTTGAAAAACCCTGGTCTATTCAACATCACTGTATTGAAATAAATGCTTTTTGTTAAAAGATAATAACAAATTTCTGTGGCTTTGAAATAAAATCCAGCAGGCTTTCTGTTTCACTTGATTTACTGGAAACTGTTTGCCTCAGAAAGCCTCAGGTTAGACTAGGTTTAAGCATTTGTCTTTATGCTCAGTAGTTTATATATTTTAAGAACATGATAAATGGTTGCACTGAAAAAAAACTCATTATGGAAACTATTACAAGAAAATACTAGAAATTCTGTGAAAGAGAACAATATTTACAGAGCTGTCTTATCTTTAAACTAGACCTGTAATTAGAAGAATCTATAAACATCTATCATATTAAGCAAAGCTTTAGTAAGTTTCTTTTTAAAAAAAACTATGGAGTTACTTAAATGTCCTGATTTGAGGTGGTGTTAGTAACTTTCATCCTTCTGTATCTTGTCTTTGGACGTGTTGGATAATTCCTGGTGGAGTGTGGCTATGGGTTTGTGGAACATTGTTATTCCTAGAGGTTGGAAAATTCTGGATGTCATTTCTAACACCCTTTTTGTGAATGGAAGGATTAGTTTTGCGTGGTGGTTGGTTGTGTGGTACATTGTGGTTTGGGTGTTGTGTGTCGGAATACAAAGTTTTTGGGATAGCCATTGTGGAGAAAGACATCAAGCACCTGTTTCATTCTGCTTTCCTTAGCCTAGCACTCCACAAGCAATTCCATCAGCATACATACTAACTACAACCAGCCTAGGAACCCCTGAAAATTCAAATAAACCACACCAATCAGCAACAGCCCCAACCAATACGACCTTCATCTGATATGACTTCCCCATCACAAGACCCTCACAAGCTCCTCACCTGATATAACCCACATGTGGCCCCTCACAAAACCCAGCACTAAACCTTCAACTGACATGAGCTTCCTATCACAAGACCTACTGATTACAGGAAGCACTTATACGGAGAAGAACACCAACACTGATATTCCCTAAATTCCACTGAAGATATTACCTAGCCTGGTAATGAAACATTAGGAAAACCAACCTACAGGTTCAGAGAACAAATCTCCACTCTCATCCTACACCTAAACAATAGATATTGGCCACTATTGCAAATTTACATCAGTGTGCAATGCTCAGACTTGCCTGCCACTGGGAGACTTTCACCGAGAGACAACAGCTACAGTTCGTCCATGAATGCCACCACAAACAAACAACCCAAAAAAACATACAACCATCGATCAACTACCCACAAACATGGAAATTAGCCTTTCAAAAAGGACACAAAATGTTTTGATTCATGATCAGCAATGTCCACAACCATTTAGAAAAATCCTAATGAATTATTTATGAACAAAAAAACTACATGCCTCAAGTCCATTGGACAGGACCTCACAGACACCTTAGAATACATGCTCCACAGGAATGACAACAAAATGCAAACCCCAGAATAGAATAGAATAGAATAGAATAGAATAGAATAGAATAGAATAGAATAGAATAGAATAGAATTCTTTATTGGTCAAGTGTGTTTGGATGTACAAGAAATTTGTCTTTGGCGCATATGCTCTCAGTGTACATAAAAAGACAAAATACATTCATCAAGAATTATAAGCTGCAACACATAATGATAGTCATAGAGTACAAATAAGCAATCAGGAAATAATCAATATTAATATAAATCATAAGGATGCAAGCAACAAAGTTACAGTTATGCAGTCATGTGGGAGCAGATGGGTGATAGGAATGATGAGAAGACTAATAGTAATAGTAATGCAGCCTTAGTGAATAGTTTGGCAGTAGTGAGGAAATTATTTGTTTAGCAGAGTGATGGGATTCGGGGAAAAATGTTCTTGTGTCTAGTTGTCTTGGTGTGCAGTGCTCTATAGCGGCGTTTTGAGGGTAGGGAGTTGAAACAATTTATGTCCAGGATGCAAGGGTTCTGTAAACATTTTCATGGCCCTCTTTTTGACTTGTGCAGTGTACACATCCTCAGTGGAAGGAGGTTGGTAGTAACTGTTTTTTTCTGCAGTTCTAATTATCCCCTGAAGTTTGTATCTGTCTTGTTGGGTTGCAGAACCAAACCAGACAGTTATAGAGGTGCAGATGACAGATGCAACAATTCCTCAAATACAGCTCACTACAGAAGAAACTCAATATCATCACCCCCACCTCAAGATGACAACTCAGAACCATAGATCAGAAATCTATATAGGAGATGTCTATCAGATGACAAAAAGACCTCACACACAGCCTCTATTTCAACCACAAAGATGCTGATCCCATTGAATTCCTAGACATCTTCAAACCCATTCTAAAAATGATCAACCTGGACCATTAAACATAAGAAGACATCAAGCAAAGAATCATCCCCAACATGCAATGCAACAGACACAACGAAACACTCAGCCAAAAGGAAAAGAGAGCATTAATCAAGACAAAAGCATAATCATCCTACCGGCAGACAAAACTGACTATGGTCATGAATGAAACTGACTATATTGGCAAATACAAAAACCATTGGAAAATACAAAAAACACCGATACCGTACCGTTTGCAATGGGATCCAGAACCCACCACTGGAAAGCACATGCAACTACAGGACTCCTCCACAGCCAGGTTCTATGGACTCCCCAAAATACACAAGAATGGGAGCCCCTTATACCCAGTTGTGTCTCTACCTGGACCTCCAATGTACAAACTAGCAAAAACCCTGCAGGAAACTCAGGCATCTGGTCAATGATGCAACCCACTCAGTAAACTCTCCAGAATTATTTCTCCAATTCATTCTAGCACACCAGGATCAACAAGGAAGAAATCATGGTCTCCTACTATGTCATCACAGTCTTCACCTCAGTTGATAAAGTTATATTTGGTTAGTATTGGATGGCAAATCACAAGAAGCCCCAGAGTTAAAAGCCAGACTGGGATGTTGAAAAACATTGTGGAAAAAGGCAGTCACAAAACACTTTGGTATTATAGCCAAACAAACAAACAAGCCCACAGCAATCAAAATCAAATCAAGGGAGATTTGTCTTTAAAAAAAAAAAAAACTAAAGACAGCAACAAGTCTTTTAATTTGTGGAAGCAGAGGAAGGCAGAGGGCTCGATAGGAAATGAACCTTATGAACTGGAAGCCTAACTGCTGAATGGGGAAAAAACCTTTAACTGAGAGAAATGCCAAAAATATGGAACTGTATCATTTTAATATGGAAACCAACATAGGGGCCATTTTATTTCCACCACTAAACTGTAATTATTCACAGAGAAAAAAATATCAATTACAAATTCTCAGCACATTCTTCAATATACGAATAGAGATAATCTTAATCTGCATTTTAAAATTATTTCATTTAATTTGTTCTTATTAGGATCATTGTTAGCATCCCACAGTTGATTCTGGGTGTTTGAGATGATCAAATATGTGCAATGTAGAGTTTTTTGAAACAAAAATCATGATTTTGAACAGTATGTACAGTATATTTCTGATAAATATCTACTTTTTACACATTTATCTAGATTAAAACCTTGGCCTTTTGTAGCTACACTAATTTTTCATTAGCCTTGGCTATAATAGAACAACTGCACAAACAATTGAACAATATTTGTGTTTGTCTACTTTCCAAATTGGAAGAGGTGCCAAGCAAACAGAAGGCCTTTTTGAAACTTGTTAGGAGAAGCTGTCTATGTTTTGCCAATAAAATTATTAGTCTTTCTTATGAGATAGTATAGTCTCAGAATAAATGACAGTTATTAATGATGAAGGAAATTATCACAGACACAAATAATTGGCTGTATGTATGTTTTATATTTACTTTTCAGCAAGTACCATTTACATACAAATGTGATGGATTCAGAGCCAATTATTTGTTTCTGTTATCTATAAACATTCTGTTTCAGAATGTGAATAGCCTGTAAACCTATACTGTATAAATTTTTAAAAATTATTTACCTTTCTTGTTTCTTTATGTAAACTATTTTAATTCAATTATTTTTCTAAGGAAAGTGTTGACGCTGCTGTAAAAATGAATGACATCTGGCAATGGCAGAAGAAATAAGTAATGCTTTTACCATTGTATATCAGACTGATGAACTAGATAAACAACGTAGTATAAAGCAAGCTAGCATCCTAAGCCAACAATTCTTCATATTGCTTGATAGTATGACACTCATCCACAACTAGGTTCTAACAGTATGAAGAAATTCTAAAACTCATTTATTGCTCATTTACTCATTTTATTGAGATTTATAGGCCGCCCTTTTCCCTGAGGGGACTCAGGGCGGCTTACAATCAAAGGGAAGGGGGTGCACGATCAAAGACAAACAATATGTGAGCAAAAGAAAGAAAATAATAAAAACACAACTTGCATTCAACAGTCAACACTCGGGCGGGTAAATTGGGAACCTATCCCCAGACCTGATGGGAGAGCCAGGTCTTGAGGGCTGTGCGGAAGGTCTGAATGGTGGTGAGGGTGCGGATTTCAACGGGGAGGTCGTTCCACAGGGTCGGAGCTGCAACAGAAAAGGCTCTCCTCCATGTAGTCGCCAGTCGACATTGACTGGCAGATGGAGTGCGGAGGAGGCCCAGTCTGTGCGATCTAATCGGTCGAAGGGAGGTGATCGGTAGAAGGCGGTCTCTCAAGTACCCAGATCCACTACCATGGAGTGCTTTAAAGGTGGTCATCAATACCCTGAAGTGCACCCGGAGATCGACAGGTAGCCAGTGCAGCTCGCGGAGGATGGGTGTAACATGGGCGAACCGCGGTGCGCCCACTATCACTCGCCCGGCTGCATTCTGGACTAACTGCAGTCGCCGGATGCACTTTAGGGGCAACCCCATGTAGAGCCCATTGCAGTATTCCAGCCTAGAGATCACAAGGGCTCGAGTGACTGTTGCGAGGGCCTCCCGGTTTAGGTAGGGCCGCAACTGACGGACCAGGCGAACCTGGGCAAATGCCCCCCTGGTCACAGCCGACAACTGGTGGTCAAACGTCAGCTGTGGGTCCAGGAGGACTCCTAAGTTGCGGACCCTATCTGAGGGGTATAAAATTTGACCCCCCAGCCTAAGTGTTGGAACATTGGCCAAATTCTTGGGAGGGAAACACAACAGCCACTCGGTCTTGTCCGGGTTGAGTACCAGTTTGTTAGCGCTCATCCAGTTCTTAACGGCCTCAAGGCCCTGGTTCATCACGTCCACCGCTTCATTGAGTTGGCACGGGGCGGACAGATACAATTGCGTATCGTCCGCATATTGGTGGTATTTTATCCCGTGCCTCCGAATGATCTCGCCCAGCGGTTTCATGTATATGTTAAATAGTAGGGGGGATAAGACCGAACCCTGCGGCACCCCGCATGTTAGGGGGCTCAGGGACGATCTCTGCCCCCCGACCAACACCGACTGCGACCTGTCCGAGAGGTAGGAGGAGAACCACTGCAAAACAGTGCCTCCCACCCCCACCTCCCGCAGTCGTCGCAGAAGGATACCATGGTCGATGGTATCGAAAGCCGCTGAGAGGTCAAGGAGAACCAGGATGGACGCATGGCCTCCATGCCATATCATTGTCATTTCTATTTGCAATTAATTCCCAAGGCATTTTAAAATTAATCTGTGATTATCATGGGGTGGGACTCAGAAGCATGCAGTTGATAAAATGATCCTTTAGTAATTGGTGGTACATGTATTTGTCATTTTGCTTCTAATATATGTTGGCCTGGTCTTCAAAAACCAATGTTCCAGTTGGTATCATCTTGATGCTGTGATGATTTGAAATAAACAAATGTTATCATTTATATAGGTAGCTTACCTATCTGGACATATGAAATCCACATTTTGAACTCTACTTTATATTGGCCAGTTTCATAATGATACCCAGAGGCTTTGTAGAGATTAATATGTTGATGGAAGGAAATTATTACATTTACTATTAATGTCTCCAAGATGAACCAACGTAAAACCAACATGGGTATATGGAAGAGTTAGAATTAGGTCTGCTGAAATAATTTTCAAAAATTAGAGAAAAAGTGAAATATGACACATATATCAAAGAGAGAAAGCCCTTGAAGAGTCGTTTAATAAGGATTAAGTGGCTATCAGGAATCATGAAATGTGGAGTATTGCCTGGGAAATAAAAACTGAATTGTGACATTAGTGGAAACTTTATTATAATTTAAGATTTAATCTTCAATTTGATTCACAGGTCTGGGTGAAAACTTAACAGTTCAAGTTCTAACCAAGGACCTAAGAGCTGTTAAGGTAACATCTGAGAATATAGGCGGTTCTGAGTAAGTTTATTTTTTTTGCAAAGTCAGAATATTCAGGTCTGATAAGTTCAAAATGTTCATGTATCTAGGCACCCCTTTGGATATTGATCCAAGGGCTCTTATTACTATTGGTACAAGCATTGATTTCTTCCTCCACCATTGCTCAATGTCAATTTGTAGACCATGGTATTTAGTTATTTTTTCTAGTTTTTATTGAATTTGTGCATCACTTGGTAGTGCAATATCAATGAAGCAGACTTTTTTTCTTTTCCACAATAATGATGTCATGCATGTTGGAGACAAGATGTCTGTTTGTTTGGATTGAAAGTCCCACAATATCTTGACCTATTCATTTTCAAGAACTTTATCAATTTGATGTTTCCAGTAATTTTTGCTGCATTCGAACCCAAACCTCTGGCAAAGTTTTCGATATATGATTTTGGCAACTCAATCATGACATTGTAGATAGTCAGTTTGTAAGATTTTTTTCTGCAGACACTGATAAGGTTTCATCTTATTCATTGAATAAGCGGCATTTGCTGTTGTTACTGACATGTTAAATTTTTGCTTTCAAGGCTTGTTCTTGGGTAGCCAAAATGAACACCCCTGATCTCAATCATCTGCTTGTTAGCTTTGTAGCTTTCCTTCAATGTCATTCATGTATTGAATTTGCTTATGCTTCTTTTTCCAGTTAGAAACTCAAATTCTCAGTTGTTCTTTCAATATTCTGCTTTCGATCTCACTGTTTTCAAGAGGTTTCCCTTTTTCACCACCTTCAGTAGAGGCTCTTTTGCTTTTTTATGTAGTCATTTAAGTCATTTCCTCTCTCACAGTTTGTTTCACCTGTAAGAGTCCTCTGTCATCCTGAGATCTGGGCAAGTACAATTGATCAATATCACTTTTCGGGTGCAGAGCATGGTGCATTGTCGTTAGTTTTCTTATCCAAGTTATCAAGTTCTAGCTGAATCCAATCAATTATTCCATCTGAGTATTGTATTACAGGCACTGCTGAGATGTTAATTGCCTTTATGATATTTCCTCCAAAAAAGGCAATTAACACCTGGGCAGTTGTTATTGTTATTATTGTTATTGTTGTTAAACCTTATCACTAAGCAAATAGCTGACAATTTCCAAGAAAGACCATCTCTAAAGAGAGAGAAAAAAGTCTCTCTTCTGACTGTGATACCCAACATAACCATTCCTTATTATAATTAATTTTGCAAAAGTACATCAATTCATGCTACTTATTAAAATTAATACATACTGTAGGTTGATTCTAAGTTGCTTAAATAATGTTCCAATTGCAAAAGTTATGATAAATACTTTATTGGTCTCTGTTCCTTCTGTCTCACTGATTAGGATTTTACCTTAATTGTTTTATCTATCAGGAATGTTCCTCTCACTTTTTCCGTTCTTTTCTCTTTGTGCTTTTCTTTGTCCTTTTTCCTATGTACTAACTTTCCCTCACACCATATCATATAATATGGTATACTCTTTTCAGATCTAGACATTTTTTTTCTTTTAGAAATCCTTTAGTCTATTTCATAATCAAAATGGACATGATGCTGGGGCTATGGGGGAATACAGTAATGCAAATGGTTTTTAAAAGCAGGAGGTTATTATTGATATTGGCAATACAATCTGTATCATCCTATCTTCTGTAAAACAATGTTTCAGGAGGGATAGAAGGCTATTGGCTAAAGTTAAGCACATTGTGCTACGTTACACTGTGTGACATGCCCTAGAGCAATGTCAACTTGTGTTACTCTGGTAAAGAGATACTGCTCTTTTATCACTTGGGATAAAATTTTGTGCCATCTTAAACTAAAAACAGTGGGCAGTAAGCACGATGCAGCACTTAAACCATTTTTATGTCAAGGATATATATATATAACCTAACTGTATATAAGTGCTAAACCAGAGTCTTTTATTTAGAGAGAGATATTTGAGGAAATAATAAAAAAAAAGAGAAGGCTTGAAGAGAAATTGGGTCATAGGAGTTTAGAATGTATTTACAACCAGCTGCGTAGTTTTTATATCTATTTTACTGCGAACACATGCATACACATACAATTACCATTAGGTGCAAAAATATTCAGGAAAAGTATAGTATATGGAGTGTGAAGAGACAATAGCACTTATTTGGTTTATGGAAATTAGACATATAGCAGAAAGGATCTTTGGTAATCTTCTTAGGTGGAAATGCTTAGTGGTAGAAGCCTAACTATTTATGCATTTCCAGGCATAGAATGGTCATTATCACTCCTCTATGGTTTTTATAAGCTTCTTGCTTAAATAGTACATTATGAAAATGAGCTACTACCATTGGAAGGTAGAATAAAATTATGGCTCTGTTCTGACCTTTAGTGTGATTCTTTTGGGGCAGTGATACTCGATAAGAAACAGTCTTGAATTATTTCATTATGTGATATTATAAAAAGAACATTTTGTGCCATTCTGTGTAATGATCATTAATATTATTTCCTATTGATGCGTTCATCAATGAATTTTATTAAAAGAGAAAAATGTGCACAATGAAAATAGTACTGCGTAGGTATAACTATATCCTGATTTTAGAGGAAAATTACTGGTGCATGGTATGGAATGTAACCTTTGCTTATACTCTGCAGTAAAAAGAATGGCTTAGAGAGATTTTTATGTAAATTAGTAATGCTCAGTGTTGGAAGCTTAATTGTACTTTTTATTGTTAGACAAGTCAATACTGCTTTAATACACATTTTATAAGCTCCTTGCTAAAGTTGTATATGAAAGGGATTAGTTCCCATAGATGAAAGGCATAATCTTAACAATGAGGCCACATAAGAAGAATGGTTGAAGTACTGATAAAGGATTTGTTGGCTCCAACACAGAGTAAGTCTTATTAGTCACCACTGTTTGACCCACTGCTGCTTATTGTATAGGCTACTTATAGAAGGCTAAGCAACAGCACAGAGATTGTCTATATTGAGTTATAAATATGATGGTAAACAAATATCATTATATTTCCATATAGAAAATAATTTAAATAATGATTATAATGCAAACGCCTGTTTGCTTTGTGGTTCTTCCAAGTGGACAATGGGAAGAGGTAAATTAATATAATAGCAAACAGAAACATTCGTTTCTAGTACATTCATTATCACAACTGGGAGGGGGGTTTCAGATAATACCCACTTTCCCCACAGAATTCTTCTGATTATATTTTTTCAGATAAATTTACCTTCCTGTATGTTTTGCTTGTCATTTCTTCCTTCACAATTACACTCCTGATTACTGATTTTCTCTTAAGGTGACATGAGACAAAGGAAAGTTAGTTTTTAATATAAGAACTATAATAGGAGGGCCGGTAATCCTATAAAGCACAAAAATATAGTGAAATAGAAAAATAGCTTGTAAGAATCCCTGGTTGTTTTCTCAGCTGAGAGATTCAGATCAAGACAAAAGCTGATTGAACGGCAGTGGATATAATAATGGCCTTGGCATAAAAATTCATTTCGGTAAGTGCAGCCTGTAAACTGTGGATATATTCAAAGCATTCTGAATGGTTAAGTCTTTATGTTGTTCTTCTGCCCTGCTGTGCTGCTATAGCATAACCATTTGCTATCAGACGTAGATGTAGGATTGCCAATTTTGCTACCTGCAAAATTCTGGATGAGAGCTAAATGGCAACAAATAGATACAGAAAACTCTTACCATTCTTGCAGCCGAGATCTCCAAGTCTTTTAGATATATAACATAATTTTGACATCTTTAGCTCATTTTCATGTATCTATAATTGCAACACAATTATGTCCATATTCTATTTTTTTGTTCTGCTGGCCACATGACTACAGAAATGTCTGGTCCCTCAGTTAAGAAACATAAATGAGCACTGCCCCCTAGAGTTGGAAACAACTGCACAGGGAAAATCTTTACGTGCGCGCACACGCACACACACACATATATACAGATACATACACAGACACACACACACACACACACTGTACCATGTGTGTGACAGAGTGTATATAATATAGGTAAAGGTAAAGGTTCCCCTCACATATATGTGCTAGTCGTCCCCGACTCTAGGGGGGGGTGCTGATTTCCATTTCAAAGCCAAAGAGCCAGCGCTGTCCGAAGACATCCTCACGGTCATGTGGCCGGCATGACTAAATGCAGTTACCTTCCCACCAGAGGTGTTTCCTATTTCTACTTGCATTTTACATGCTTTCGAACTGCTAGGTTAGCAGAAGCTGGGACAAGTAACGGGAGCTCACTCCGTTACGCTGCGCTAGGGATTTCTGATTGACAAGCTCAGCGTCTTAACCACTGAGCCGCCATGTCCCTTTTTGTATATAATATATAGCTAATTTATTTGTGTGTTGTGGGGAAGGATCCCAGCCAGCATGGTTATGTCAGGTTGCTTTCAGAGGTTTCAGTAAACGACTAGAAGAGTGAGTCGTAAGTTCTACAAATTTCTTTGCAAGGTTAGAATTTCTGCTTAAATGCATGATAGGTTCTGTTGTTAACCCTCCTGAAACAAGCTCTTAATTGGTTGGTTGATTAAAGCAAAAAAAAAAAATGTGTCCAATGTTATTAGGATAGATAAACCACCTTTTGGTTCTTATATTCAAGATGTTTAGACAATGCGAGTAACTCATTGTTTTTAATTTGAAACCTATCCTTCCTCGCATGTACATTTTGTAAAATGAGAATGCTGCATACAAATCGCTTCTGATCTGGATCCCCCAGAGACAGCTGGGCTTTGACAAGCTGACAAATTGATATATATATTTTATTTTCTGGATGATATTGCTTGATCAAGGAAAGTTTAAGATTTTTATTGCCATTGATATGTGATAATAGTTGTAATTGCAAGGTATCACTATTCTATACCTGTGAATAGATTAAAGACAAAGATAGTTTATTAGCTATCCTCCAACTAGAAAAAAAAGTGAAGCTCCTTCCTAAAACCTATCAGGGCTGAATCTGTCGAACATTTTAAATCTAAGTTTCCAAGTTTAAATCTTGGCAATTCTGATTTTTGAAACAGAATTAAGGAGCTGTTAATATGAATATGTGAAACACTGGAAAGCCCCATTCCATGAAATTATCCTTTAAAAGTGAACAAATTTATTTGTCCACCTAGCATAAAAACACATATCACAGAAATTTCTGGTGATCAGAGGTTCAATTTTAGATACTTATTTAACATATTTATATAATGCATCCTACAGTTTACAGAACTGAAACAATTTATAGCCATTTCATTGTATTAATTAATTCAATTTATTACATTTGTTAAGGTCGCCTACTTCAGAAAATTCAGGGTGGCTATAGAACAAATGGCTTCTTGAGAATGATCCCTAGAAGAGAAATCTTGGAGAATACTCTTTCTTAGCAGTGGCATGACACTATTTCTAACTATGCAAAAGCTTCTTAGGGATATACTGCCCTCACATGGAGCTCTAACTTCTGTTTTCCAACTCTGTGTATCAGAAGATAAATCATTAGATTCTACAGCAATCATTCTGCATCTCTGGGTTATTTCATTTGTATATCTTATACTTCCTTAGAGTTTTTCCCCCTTCTGAAATGCTGCTTCAACTTGTTTCAGGAAGACAGTTTGTGCATTTTGTAAGTATTCATCCTTATAGCTGCCCTGAGTAACCGTGTAGGGGAAATAGGTAGTATAAAACTTTAATAAATTTAAAATAAAGTGGTCTGAGTGGTCATCCTCCTTCTTTGTGGCTTTTGGTTATATGTAGCCCAGAGAGAATCATGCGCCTCCTAAAACAATGCTTAACAGACTTCTTTTTGAAAAAAGACTCGCTGGACATAGTGGGCACCCTAAGGCCCAGGCAACACTGCTGGGAGAATATATTCAGTGTCACAAAATAATGAACTCCCTTTTCATGTATATATCACTGACAACTGAGTCCTTCATGTCTGACTTTAACAGAGCATCTTGGAAAGTTTGCATAGAATGTCCCTGCCCTGCTTTGTTTTGTATTTTCTTTCCCTTTTTTACCTTCTAAGGTAAACCCATGCTAGATACTGTGACCTATTCTGACCATGTGCTGTTAGAGTGGTACCACATGTTAGTTTAAGATTATTTTGCCTGTAATAAGCAAATATTCCGGTCTTGGTGCTCAGCTGTTAGTGGCTCAGTGATTGCCACAAGTACCTTTGACAAGTATAACTGAAAACCAAATAAGATAAGAAATCAAGTATATTTTTAAAATGGTATTTTACTACTTGTTTGTTTTAAAAAGATTTCTCCCTACATGCTTGCACCATAATTCCATTTTCTTTGTTTCTGGGTGCTCTAAAAGCTGCATTAATATATATCATTATTTTTAAATCCATGTAGGAGAAAAAGAAATGTCTAAGGTGCTGGGTACAGAAAAAATTCTTCTGTCTTTCTAGGACATCCTACATTTAAAAATGTAGTTCTCAAGTCTGATTTGCAGCTAGGTGTAATTATGTCATTATGCACTAAGGTTAGTGTGTCATCTTAATTTGAATACTGCATTAAATATGTTAAGCAGTGGTAATTTATTTTAATGTGCTTTACTAGTATGCCTTAAATGGACTGCTTCCATTTTCTGTTTTTATCAGTTCCCCCCCTCCCCAATTTTGGTTTTAATTGTACAAGAACCTGTTGTCAACTTTATTGATTTATTCCTCTATAAACTGGATGGTTGCAGAATAATGGGCAATGGTTCTTTAGCTGACAATATATGTTGATCTGAAAGTTTAGGGAAGACTGTACTCCAATGATTTTTTTTAAAAAAAAACTCTCAGGGAAAAATGACACATAGAAATAAACATTCCATAAATGTGGAAGTCTTTCTATAATGTTGGTCACTAGAGACATGTCAATAGACTGAACCATATTGGTTCTGGCAGTCTTTCTAGTGGGACAATATTTGCCTTCAAGAACTGTCTTTTCTCTTTTTTTCAGTGTCAGCCTGAAGGCCCTAACACAACATATGTTCACTTCATGTTATAGAGATATTGCTTTTGGTACTGCAAATACATTACCACATTGAGCTTTTTTGTAAAACAGATGGTACATATTAAAGTCTCTGTTTCTTAGATGATTTCTGCAACAATTGCACTGCATTCCTCATATTGACAAAAACACCATCAGCATCACACAGCACAGCACTAGATTATATCAGTGTAGTAAATGAAGACCCACAAGAGAAAGATCTATAGGGGTGAGTGTTCCCTTTTAGGAAACAGAAAGGCAGTATTAATCAATTACAGAAGATGCTTTCTTGCACATTAATGCAGTACTCCTGAAAAACAATCTGTTTAACTAGAACATGCCAAACAGTTAATTTATATTGATTTGGTAAGGAAGAAGAAAATGTTTAAAGTTATCTAGTCCAATTTCAAAATATCATGCACACAGTCAGTTAGATTGCAATCTATACATTCCATATTTTAGTGTAGATATAATCTGAGTCAACATATTATCTAAAATTGTATGCTATTATAATTACACATAGATCAATGAAACCATTCAATGCTCACATTACACAGTGTACTCTATAATAGAAAAGAGAGTGATTCCAACTCTCTTGGTCTCAGATTTGGATCTTCTGCAGCTTTGCTGCATAACTGTTTAGAATTACAATCTGTTTAAATTTTATGTTATAAAAATCTTACTATCAATGTGAACCACATTTACTCCAATATCTACTCCTACATATTCTATACTTTTTTTGATGCCAGCCATCACTACCGGTTCGGCAAACCATGCCCAACTACCAGTTCTCCTGAACCGCTCCAAACTGGGAACAACCCACATCTGTGGTAGGGTGATTGACAGAGAGACCATCTGATCAAACCTCTCTCTATGTGTGTGTGTATGTGTGTGTGAGAGAGAGGGAGAGGGAGAGGGAGAGAGAGGGGGGGAGAGAGGGAGAGAGAGAGAGAGCACCTGTAGCATACACCAAACCCCCAGGGATCCAACAAGTACCAAAAGACTACTGGGAGTTAGCGGAGGTGTTCAGTGAAGAAGATTGCAGCTATCTTCCCCCTCACTGGCCCACAGATTGCGCAATAGACTTTAAATCTGGGGCTACTTTACCGAAGCCGAAATGTACTCCATGACTCCCAAAGAGATGGTTGAATTGAGGAACTACATCGACATCAATTTGAAACGGGGCTTTATTGAACCAGCAAAGTCGCAAGTAGCAGCCCCAGTGCTCTTCAGAGAAAAGAAAGATGGTGGGTCCGTCTCTATTGATCTGCGAGCCTTGAATGTGGTATGTGAAAAGAACACTTATCCCCTTCCCCTCCTGAAAGATATGTTGAACCACTTGGCAAAAAGCAAGATCTTCACCAAGCTGAACTTGAGAGAGGGAGATGAGTGGAAGACTGCTTTTAACACCCCCCCTTGGCAGTTTTCAGTACAAAGTCATGCCATTTGGCCTACAAGGAGCACCTGCAGTCTTCATGCAGTACATAAATGAGGTGCTACATGAGCACCTGTACCATGGAGTGGTTGTTTATCTAGATGACATCTTGATCTTCTCTGAACCCCTAGAAGAACATGTGAAGCTGGCACGGCAAGTCCTGAAAAAACTTTTGGCCACCAAGCTATACACAAAGTTGTCAAAGTGTGAGTTTCACAAGACCTCACTAGATTACTTGGGTTATCGCATCTCCAACGAGGGGATAGAAATGGATCCAGGAAAAGTGAAAGCTATGTTAGACTGGAAAACTCCAAGTACTCACAGACAACTACAAAGCTTCCTTGGATTTGCCAAGTTCATTCTGACTTTTGCGGAAATTGCCCTCCCATTGACTGAGCTATTAAAAACGGGGCCTTCCCCAACGAAGCCAAAAGCAAACCAACCCCTGAAATGGACAATGGACTGTCAAAAAGCCTTTGAGAAATTAAAATGGCTCTTTGCCCAAGAGCCCATACTGCAACACCCCTACCCCAAGCGACCATTCATAATCCAGATGGATGTCAGTGATGTAGCAATAGCAGCAGTGCTACTACAAAAGAATAGAGAGGACCATCTCTTGCCATGCACTTACATCTCCAAGAAACTCACCACTACTGAAAGGAGGTGGGCCATTTGGGAGAAAGAAGCGTTTGCAATCAGGTGGAGCCTGCTCATGTGGAGACATCTCCTGGAAGGAGGGGATATGCCATTTGAGGTCTGGACTGATCATAAAAACCTCAAAGCTATCCACGCCCATTGAAGACTATCCCCCAAACAAGTTCGCTGGGCACAATACTTCCAAAAGTTTAAATTTGGAATTAAGCACATCCCTGCAGGGAAGAACCTGTTGGCGGATGCTTTGTCAAGAAAACTGCAGTACGACACTAAGAAGGAAGAAGTTGTTCAACCCATCATTTCTTCCTCCCACCAACAGGTGGCCCAGGCCATCACCCGAAGCCAGGATAAGCTGATGACAGAGTTCAAAGCAGCACTCCCGGTAGACCCGTGGTTCAACAATAACAAGGACATCCTAACGATGAGTGGTGGCTTAGCCTGGAAGGGGTCCAAACCGTACGTCCCTGTGGGGCTGAGACTGGAAGTCCTACAGTGAAGCCATGATGCAAAACTAGGAGGCCACTTTGGATTCCTAAAAACACTCCACCTCGCCAGGCATCAATTTTGGTGGCGAAAGATGAGATCAAAGGTGGAAGATTATGTAAAAACCTGTGCTACTTGCACAACAATGAAAACATGGCCAGGGAAGCCCCCTGGACTACTACAACAAGTAGTAACTGACCATGGGAGAAGATCACAATGGACTTTATCATCAAGCTCCCAGATAGCAGTGGGAATAAAGTAATTTGGACAGTTATTGATTTGTTTTCCAAGCAGGTGCATTTCATCGCTTGCTCAGGGTTGCCGTCCACAAAGAAATTAGCAAAAATGTTTGTAAAACACATTTATCGCTTGCACGGGATGTCCAAAAAGATCATTTCAGACTGCAGAGTTCAGTTCACCGCCAAGTTCTGGAGAGAGTTCCTGAGATCCATTGGGTCCACACAAGGACTCAGCTCGGCGTTTCATCCCAGCACGAATGATGCAGCAGAGAAGGCCAATGCGATGGTGGAACAATACATCCAATGTTACGTGGACGATTAGCAAGACAACTGGTTGGACTTGCTACCCTTTGCCGAAGTGGCGTACAACAATGCGAGCCACAGCAGCACTGGATTAACTCCTTTCCAGATTACCATTGGCATGGAATTTGTTCCCATGCCTGAGTTGCCTAGAGAACCTCCCTCCTCCATGTCTCTGAATGAATGGATGAACACACTAAAGAAAGGATGGGAAAATATAAAGAAAGCTCTAGCAGATGCAGCAGAAGCCTACAAGAAGCAAGCTGATAAACACCGCACTCTCCAACCCCCCTTTCGTATGGGGGACAAAGTTTTGTATCTACCAAATACATAAGATTAAGAATGCTTAGTAAGATATTGGGCCCAAAATTTCTAGGTCCACTCCCAATAGAGAAGATAATTAACCCAGTTACAGTTCGACTCAGTCTACCCAGAATTCTAGGGAAAATTTACCCAGTATTTCATTGTAGTTTGTTGAAACCAGTAATTGGGTCCAGCATAAGACCGTCCACCCAAGCTTCCCCTCCTCCTGTAGTTATAGAAGGGGAAACACATTATGAGGTGAAAAAATCCAGGCTGTATAGGGGTCGCTTACAGTATTTAGTGCATTGGAAGTGCTTTGTCTGAAGCTACTTGAGTGAAAAGTTGGTACCTAAAAGTGGATAAGTTAGTAAAACAATTCCATGAGAAGTTTCCCGATAAGCCAAAGGGTCGCCCTGGTGGGGGGGGAGGTGGTTAATTGTGTTATGTTAACTTTTATGTTGTTCTCTTTTCAGAAAACATTTTTCTTCTGAGGAGAGGCTGCCTGTCAGGCCTGCAGTCATATTTCTTTTAGGATCTTTAGCCTGCCACATACACTCTCTCTTTCTTTACTATACTGTTTCATTAGTGGGGTATTGGGAGGGGGGATAGTAAGGAGTAGAATGTGTTGTTGTTAAAATAAAACATTCCTTTCTGGAGCCCAAGGTCATTCATTGTCTCTGCACCTCTGTACCTGACCGGAGCTAGGTGGGTGGAAATGCCAGTGTGGCAGAGGAAGATTGGACTATGTGATGGACTTGTGGGTATGAGGACAAGATCATGAACTTTCAACTGGGTGGAAACCCAGGAAGCTTTCAGATTCTGGTTTCCACAGATGTACCAACATGTCTGTCTTATTAAATTGGAACTTTGATAAAAGTTATGTCTTGAGCTCTGATTTAATTCTGGGTGATATTTGGAATGCTGACACAAAGATAATAAAATTTTCTTTCAACATATTAATAAGAAGAAAAATAAGGAAACAGTAGGTTCACTAAAGAGAGAAGATGCAAGGAAGTAACAGGCAGTAGTGAGAAATCAGAGGTGCTTAACTCATTCTTTCTTCATGCATTAGTCTTCACGCAAAAAGAAACTATAGCCCAACCTACCAAAAAAACTGTAAAAGACAAACTAGGAATAAAAATTTAAATAAGCAAAAAACCTAAGAAAACATCTATCTGACCTTGATGAACATGAATCACTGGAACCTGACAGAGTTCTGAAGGAGATGGCAGATATTATTTCAGAACCATGTACCGTATCTTTACAAAAATCTTGAAGCACCAGAGAAGTACCTGAGGATTGGAAAAGGGCTGATATAGTTCCCATCTTTAATAAAGAAAGAAAAAAACAGATCTAGGAAACTATAGACCAATCAGTCTAATATCAATAGCTGGGAAGATCCTGGAAAAAACAATCAAAAACAGATATGTATACAACTAGAAACAAATAAAGTTATAACTAATAGCCAGCACATGTGTGTTAAAAACAGTTCATGCCAAACCAATTTTATTTCATTTTTGATAAAGTGAGTAAATTAATAGACCAGCAAAATGATGTAGACATAGTGTACTTAGATTTCAGTAAGGCATTTGACAAAATAGACCACAATCTACTGGTAATTTACTGGTAAGCTAGAAAAATGTGGAATAGACAAATCACCACCAGATGGATTTGTATGTTTGTCACTATGGCTGACAAACCATACTCAATGAGTAGTCCTTAATGGCACTACATCCACATAGAAGGAAGGAAGCAGTGGGGTACCACGAGGTTCTGTTTTAGGCCCAGTATTCTTCAATATCTTCATAAATGACTTAGATGAGGAAATAGAAGGAGAACTCATCAAATTTGTAGATACCACTAAGCTGGCAGGAATAACCAACACCCTGGAAGATAAGCTCAGGGTCCAAAAAGACCTTGACAAACTTGAACAATGGGCCCTATAAAACAAAATGAATTTTAATGTGGTTTTAATTTTAAAGTTTTACATTTAGGCAGGAAAAGTCAAAGGTACAGATTAGGCGAGACCTGGCTCAAAAACAGTAAATGTGAGAGGGACCTTGAAATCCTAGTGGATGATCACTTGAATATGAATCAGCAGTGTGCAGCAGCAGCCGAAAAAGCTAACACAATCCTGGGTTGTATAAACAGAGGCATAGAATCAAGATCATGGAAAGTATTAGTACTGATTTATAAATCCCTATAGTAACCAGTGGAACAGCTTGCCTCCAGAAATTGTGGGTATTTCATCACTGGTGGTTTTTAAGAAGATACTGGACAGTCACTTGTCTGAGATGGTATAGGTTCTCTTGCTTAAGCAGAGGGCTGGACTAGAACTCCAAGCTCCCTTCCAGGTCTATTCTATTCTATCCTGATTTAACTGTAGTTGAAAGTGTGGTTAATTGATGTGGCAATACGAGAAAATAGTAGAAAAGAAGACAAAGAATTGGAGAAAAGTGCAAAGTATCAAGATTTGAAAATTTACATTAAAAGTTTATGGCATAAACTGATCATGGTGGTCCCTTTATGGTACCATAGTAAAAAAAAGCCTTCGACAGCACAATCTATATAATATTCATCTGTCAATTACCAATAAGGCCGTAGTGTTTGGGTCTGCACATATACTACATTGATACATTACAATATCCTAGGTTCTTCAGAAGAACTTAATGTGTATGAAAGCCATTATCGACTGAAGAACTGGCAGTTGTGAATTCATATTGTTGAGAAGAAAAAATAATAATTACCTGTAGATTGAAGTAGAACAGCTCTGACAAAAGAAAGCAAAGATGGTGCCAATAGTAATAGGAGCCTTGGGTGTAACCCCAAAATATCTGCAGCACTATTTGAACACCATTGACATTGGCAAAATCTCCATCAGTCAATTGAAAGACAGCTTTACTTGTGACTTACAACCCACAATAGCTTTAGCACCATCAAACTACATCTTCCTTGGGAACGACTTAATAGGTGAATAAATATGCCAAATCAAATCTAAACATCTGGCTGACTGTGTAACCCACCAATAATAATAATCGAACAAATGTGAAATTTTCTTGCAACGCGAAAAAAATTAGAATCGCACAACTGTTTTGGTTATTCCAGGTAAATTCAGGAGCCTTTAGGTTCCAGTTTATGAGCAATTTCATACGCCTATTCAATTATTATCTTCAAGATGCAAGATGTAAACATTAATACAAGTCTTGCCTCCAACATTTTATTGTAGTTGGACTCATCCTTAGGAAATGGAGTATCTCAGGAATGCTTCAAGCTATAAAGCAGGACTCTTGAGCTTTCAAGATATTTAACCATACACAGATTGTCGCTGTTTAGGAAGCTTAACAGGTTGTCATTGAATACAAAGACAAAAAAATGCAATGGCCCTATGGGGCCTGCAAATGTTTTGTTGTCTTCTGACCTTCTTTTATCCCTTCTTTATTCTGGCAATGCCTAAATAGAACTACCTTGTTTACCCGAAAATAAGATCCAGTCTTACTTTTTTGCCTCCAAAAGCAATACCAGGTCTTATTTTGGGGGGGACATCTACTGTCTCACCTTGTGGTGGCTATGGCACCGTCAGCCCAGCCCAGCCCAGCCCAGAAAGGGCCCATGTGACTGCTGCCTGCTCACTTCTTCAGCAGCCACTTGTCACTGCTTGCACGCATCACCCGCAGCCTCCATTTTGCTATCAGACGCCTTCAGGAAAGGCCTTTGCCTTTGAGAAAGGAGTTCCATATTGACACTTGTTTTGCTGTAAGGAAAGGCCTCTGAAGCTGAGAAACAAGCTCTGACAGTGCCTCTGATTGTGAAATGAAGGTCAGAAGGTGCCACATGTGTCAATCTGGAGCTGATTTCTTGGCTGCAGAGGCCTTTCCTGAAGGCCTCTGACAGCGAAATGAAGGCCACGGGTGACGTGCGCAAGCAGCGGCAAGCGGCCACAGAAGTGGACCAGCAAGGCAAGGCAGGTATTGGGGTGTGCGAGGCCTGGCTGGAAATGTCAGAAGGGAAGCAGCTCTACCCCCCCTATCCCCAATCTACCTTGATTTTTATCCATGCGCCTCACCCCAGCCTGTACAATGGAGTGGATAAGGTTTTAACTAGGGCTTATTTGGGGGAGGGATTAAATTGGCTGCACATGTAAAAATCAAGGTAGGGTTTATTTTGGGATAGGGCTTATTTTCAGGGAATCATGCTATCATTTCACCCACATTTTAATTTTGATTTAGGATACAGTAAAGCACTAATGTAAATACATATTCAAATGATATAACTGATGAAAATGTCATTTTATTTGTATGGAACATATACACAATGGTGCGTGAGGACTGGCTATGTTAAGGACTGGCTCTTTAAGATTTATTTTACAACTTCTGGCTTATTTTACAGTTTCTTATCACTTATCTTACCTCAACTTTATCTTCATTACATTATTATAGGAATGAGAAATGTATAGGGTAGAAAATAATGGATCATAGTCTTATTTTATATGCATCAGTATGGGGAGGGCTGTAAGATGAAATGGGTAGGACTGCCATAGAAGTGTGATGTACTGTTACATCTGTACTTTGGAAAATAGCATGACATTTTGCAGTGTTAATCAATTTCTTCTCATAATTCTGGGAGATTTGGAGTTGAAAACACTCAAATTATCAGCTTAGTAAATCAAAACAGCTTTACACTTGGTAATATAAACAGAGCTATTTAAGCATGATATTCAGACTGCATAAAAGTCATTGGCTTAACTCGTTCAGAATATTATATCAAAATACATACTATCTTAGGGCTACCTAAGTGTTAATGTACTATCTTATATTTCACAGAGGAATAATCCCTCTACCACAAATCATTTAACCCATTTGTATTGTTAAAATCAGTTCCAATGTGGTTAATGTATATGTAAAATTACACCACAGTTAAAGTTGTCTACTTGCATCACCAGTTATAATGAATCATCAAAACACATCTGATTCCAGTATAATTCAGGATAGATTTTTGTATTTTAACAAAGAGTTTAGATATAATGCAATAGCAATAATATTGAAGTCAAATCTTCCTTTATACTACTTCTTAAATAGTGTTTTAGAATGTAGTAACTTCTTAAGCAGTCCAGAAATAACCTGACAGTCATTTAATTCAGATATGGAGGTTCTGATTTATATTAATTCAATTTCTATGGCCAGAATACCTCTATAGGAGAAATGCACTACCTTTAAACAATCACAATTGACTCATAGCTCTTATTTGAAGAGAAGGTTATAATTATGGGTGTGCCTTGTTATGTGCATCTTACATTCTTGCTTTCTGAGCTGCATTGGCTCCCAATTTGTTTCCAGATGCATTTAAGGTAATGGTTATTATCTATAAAGCTCTAAATGGTATGGCACTGAAATCATGAGGTGTGCTAGATTTGTGTGTTTTCCCGAAATATTTTTCCTTTGAACTCCTAATGTCTGATAAGTACTATTAAGACAGGACTTAAATTCTGGCACATTTCTTATTTGAAAATTAGCTATGCTCCCTAGAACCATAGTTATATAGAAGTACTCTGTGATGTGTCTATTGCCTTGTACTTTTTTTTACATTTGGAAAGTTGTCTTCCTATGGGATTCATCTCATTTAATACTGGGTTTTACCTGGCAAGTGAAAATTTATATAAAGTAAACAATATACTGATTTTCATTTTCATGAAACCAATAGTACTAAAAATGTAGGTATAGAAAAAACACTCTTTGTTTATGGGAAAATAAAATAAAAAATATATAGCAAGAAATAAATTCCCATTTTAAAGAAAGCCACAAGATGCAGATGTTACAGTGGCTAATTCTGGTCCGACACATACATATGAGTATTATGCAAGTGTTTGGCAGTATGGCTTTCACCGGCTCAAGTTTGGCTCAGCCTTCCATCCTTCAGAGATCGGTAAAATGAGGACCCAGATTGTTGAGGGCAATATGCTGATTTGCCGCTTGGAGAAGGCTGTAAAAGCACTGTGAAGTGGTATCTAAGTGCTATTATTTTGGTACAAGTTAACCTAACCACCTTATGATGCATTCGTACTCATGATATTCAAACTTAGAGAACACAATTTTCATTCATTTTCTTTGAGCATTTCCTTATTTAAATCTGTCTTAATTATTTAATAAGTCAGAAGAACACATAACTTATTTGGGGCAATAATACGGGTCATTTGATTATTCAGTGATAAGTCAATTCAAATAAGACATCCTCTGCATCAGGGTCATTATTTTTTAAAATAAAAATTATTAGGAATTATTAGGAATAAAAATTATTAGGAAAATATAAGATCAACCCATGGGCAAAAACATCTCTTTCATGTCATTATTTTCAATCTATTCTGTTCAGTTATGGTAACAACTATATTTTTGTTAATCTAGAATTATTTTCTTCTAACATTTTTAGCATTTACAGTGAACTGTGGTCGGTTGAAATTTTTATAGATGAAGGTTAAGATGCAGTATTTAGCAATATAGGCCAAATTGATTGAATAATCTGTAAACTGTGGGAGGAAATGTAATTGTCCTATATTACAAGGGTAGTTCTTCAACTGCACAGTTTATTCATATGTATAATCTAAATAATTGAGTACCTATTCATATAACAGAATATTTTCCCAAATGCAAACATAATTTAATAGATGGTTATATCCAAACAGATGGATAAAAAGAATGCCATAACATAATTGATTTGCTTTTGATTATATTACAAATTCAAATTTACTTAAACGATAAATGTGGATAAGGTAGAATTTTTATAATATTCCGATTCTCAGCAAAAAAAAAAATGGGCATGTGAGACACACACATTTTCAAGTTATTAATTATAACAACAGAGGAACATCTGTTAACTAATGTAGAAAAATAGGAACCAGCTTGGGTGGGAAGGTAACAGCATTCCATTCACCTTTGGCATTTAGTCCTGCTGGCCACATGACCATGGAGATGTATCTTCGGATCGTGCTGGCTCTTCGGCTTTGAAATGGAGATGAGCACCGCTCCCTAGAGGTGGGAACGACTAACATATATGTGTGAGGGGAACCTTTACCTTTACCTATTCTTCAAATGTGAATTGTTTTTGTCTACTGACATATGTTTAAAGCTTATTCTGTCATTATTCCAATTTTAGGAAAAAGAGCCAGTTTGATATCGATAGATGGAAGTCATTAAACCTCACTCTTTGGGAAAGGTGAACACTCTCAAAATGAATATTATTCCCAGATTAATTTATATGCTGAGAGAAATTCCTGTTCTTATAACTGGAACATATTTTCAGAAAATAAACTCTTTGTTTATAAAACGTTAATAGAGTTCTCCAATTCTGAGATTATGCATTAATATTCAGAAAATGCACCTGCCAATTAATGAGGGAAGGTTTGGTGTTCCAAATTTGGAGTTACCAGTATATTATTATTTTCCTATGCCTATTGTCAAGTTTTAAATACTAGATGCTAACAATTAGTGTTAATTTTCCAATTTTGGCAACTTTGGAATGTACATATATAGCACCTTTGGCTGGGTGGACAATATTAGGATCAAAATACATTAGAATTTCTGGAATAATTATGTGAATGAGAAAGTTATGAAATATATGTTGTGTCTAATAAAAAAAAGATTTGACCCCTTTTCTAATGCTAAATTAACTTTACGGGGACATCCAACTTTAAAAATTGGGGAAAAGATGGTGATAATGGTAAAAGATAAAAGATGGTGAAAATTGGATGGAAGCAGGGATATTGACTTTGAACCAACTGACAATGAAGATAAATTTAACTGCCAAGTCACAGACCTGTTATTTTAAGTACATTTCCATCCAGGATAGACTGAAACCACCATTTAAAAATTGAATAATTAAATAACAATGTTCTATCTTTTCTGTGAGCCAATTCCAGGTATTATTGACCATGTAATTGTTGGTTGTTGTACTTATCAGGCAGCAAATTTTAATAAGCCATATTTCTATTACACATACACAGAATTGTGCGGTAAAATTGTTTTGGTCTTGGTTGATTGACTTAAAAGCCTTATAAATTCACACTTGTAAAGAAAGGAAAGGAAAACAACAGCACTCTTGTTAGCAGGGAAATATAATTTAGGCTTTAACATTATTTATTATATTGTTTACAAATATTGGTCCTTAAGCATTCTTTCAAGCATGATCATCTTAAAAGAAGGCTAGCATTCTCATTGCATGACAATTCTGACATAAAAATTTCACTTTCTGAAATTCCTTCTTCCTCTTAAGTATTCAAGAAGTAGATGCCCTGAGTTATTTTTTTTTCTTAATTTGGCCATTATGCTTAATTTTTTGAAAACTGACATAAAATGATGGGCTCTAGAACATCCAGGAATAAATCTCATCCATTTCATTATATCATTTTGTACCCCAGATGAATACAAAAATATATCTCTGAGAATATTTGGAATACTTTTAAGTATTACTGTAGTTGTGGCTGTAGTGAAGTGGGCAGATAATGACTGATATTATTAATCAGTAACAAAAACTCTCAGAAAATCTATTTGAAGATCCTTGATTGACAGATTGGTCTTTAACATAGTTACTATATGCTAATTGAGGCAATTTTTCTGAAAAGTGAAACATGCCTTTATCTGTAATCGTATCTGCTGAAATAGTGGCATGTGTTTTGTTCTCCTCCTAATTAATCACATTGTATTAAGAATATATCTACTTGGTTGCTGAAGTTACTTATGTACAGGTGTATTTTTTCTCCTGAAGCTATTTCAGGGATTCTTATTACCATTAAACTTTTCAGGGGATGTATATAATTTATCTCACCAGCCATCACAATTCCCAGAGGGTAAATTACTCTAGAGTCTTGGTGCCCTCATACTGTATCAAATTGACCTACTCCTTGTTTGCCATTTTTGTGTACTACATTGCTTATTTAACAAGAAACAGAATGATTGTGATTCTGAGAAGGTCCTTTGATAGTAGTTTTGACACTCTGCCTGAATAATGACCCTCATTATGGAGCCCATGGCAGGCTCTAAAACTCCTGATTTATGAATATATCACAGAATCTGCATCACAGCTTCCTCTACTCCCTTCCTCTTGATACTTGAATAGATAGAGCTAAAGCTCTTTGAAATGAGTGAAAATGAGATAATTGCATGATTATGATAATCCATATAACATCATTTTTTTGGTCTTTACAAAAGTATGCCATTTAATTTTTATTGTTTTTTTCAGATTATTAGGAATATTTGACAAACTGATATAAGAACCTGTTTCATATAACCCTTATCATAGAAGAGAAGTGGGCAAGACTTCTTTTGTTGTTAGATCTCTAGTTGTCCCCTCACCTTTTGAAGGTTTATATTTGTGGGGTAGTGTTCGGCCCAGAATGCCATTTTTTTTTTTTTACCTATGGCAGCATATCAGATGTTCTGCTCAGGTAGTAATTTTGAAATCAGGCATTGGGAACCTGTATGTTCTTCAGATGCTACAGAACTCCCAGCAGTCTTTGCAAGCATGAGTGTTGGTCAGTTTTCACATCAGAAGCCCCTGCAAAGCTTACTGAAGGGTGCTTCTGGGTTGAAAGGAGAGAAGCTTTACTTGCAGTTCAATAATATTTGAAGAGCGCAGGTTCCCCATTGTTGCTGTATCCCACTCAATTTATAGTTTTTGAGTATATGATTATACTTTCCATATCTCATATTCTGGTTAGCATATTCTAAAAGAAGACAAAGCTTATCTTTCAAAATCAGATGACAGTATGCTGCTTATAAAATAGAATTTTACTCCACAAAACCTGGCCTGCAACTAAACATCTATAGTGCTACTACCATAAGGAATAGCTACTTCATTAAAAAAAGATTTGTGTGTTAATTTGAGCATATCACTTGAAAAATGCCCCTTTGTCCCATAACTTACGGTAGATTGCCACCTACTAAATTGCTTATACCATTTTCTGTATTAGAATGTTCTCTCTCTCTTTTTCCTTCTGTCCTTCCGCTCTTCATTTATTTACAAAACTTATATGGCTGCCTTTCTTGTGCAAGATAAACCTAGATAGCTCAAACAGCCAGTAAAAACAAACAGAAGAATAACTCACAATCATGCACCTTATAGAAAAAATCATGGGTGATTTAATTGAGACATCCTTATGTTATATTTTAATTGTGAGGAAAGATGGAGGCACCAAACTCATCATAGTATAATTGCTGCATAAAGGTATCTTGATGCAGCAGGGAAATATGAATGTTGATTTTCTCTCTCCTAACCATCCTTGAGTTAGAGCAAACCCAGCACACCAGTGATAACATTTCCACTCTGTTCCATTCCTCTTTGTCTGGATCGTCCTCCATTTTCTTTAAGTGACTCTGGGGATTTAAATTGCTTTCAAGATACCTCCTTGAGTTAATTGTAAATTATATCTTGGAATGATAAGGGTCATTCATGTCACAGGCAGCACAGGCAATTATAGTGTATTAAGATGGTTTTGAAATTTATAATCAAAATGCTACCATCTCGTTTATGTTTGGATTTTATGAAGTTAGCTGATCAAAAGCATGACCTTTTCAAAAATAGCCTTCATCTATCTGAGTTAGAGAGTTTTTGTATGCATTTATAGACTTTGGCAAACCTAATTTAGACTAAAAAAAAACCCAGCTTACTACCTTCATAACAGAAATATGTTGAGGAAGACCTACATGTGAAATATTAAAAGCAGAAAGGAAGAAACTTACTATCCCTTCCATAAAGACAGTACTGTTTGCTTTGTTGTTTTCATGCCTGCCACCAGGACAATACTGCAGTTCTATTTTTTTTTTATAAGTAAGGGTTTAACAAAACCTGCTAGGCTTTAATAACTATACATGACAGATCTGTCCTCTCTGGCAAGGTTAACTGTTTCTCCCAAGGAGTTAAGTGGCATATAAACTATTGTTCACACCATTTGTGCTAACAGCCTAGCATGACCTCAAATGCTGTAGTGGTCATAGAAGGTATCCAGTACAATACATTTATCAACAAAGGAAAAAAGGACCACCGGGACAAAGCTGACTTAAAGTGTATTAGGGATCTATAAGGATAAATGCCCAAGCTCTCTCCACAGCAAAAAGTAATTACGGAACCATTGTTTCTATAGTGTTAATATTTTTTCATGGTTCTTTAGAAATACAAGCTATTTAGTCCCTGGGCTGACATTTGTACTGCATTATATTTCATACAATGCATCTTCTAGACTAAAGCATATAGCAAACTAATAGCTGTGAGAATATTAGGCTTTTATATAAAAGTATTGATAGAAATAAAAAAGGGGGGATCAGATCTGATCAGTACTTGTTATTAAGATGATATAATTTAATTAACACTCCTTGAATCACATTATAGACACTTGTTTAAAAATTATGCATTTTATTTATATTTTGGATAGTCTGATATATATTAATCTTTCACAAATATAATATAATAGTATAGTGTGGTATAATATAATATAATATATAATTTGTTAGTTGCCATATAATATCAGTTCTCATGGTGATGAACAATAAAAATTCAGTTAAGATACAACACACAAAATATAATAAAGTGATTAGTTAAACTACCATTTAAATAAGCTGCTAAAATGGCAGAAATTAAAACATCACAGATAAAATTAGTTAAGATAGTATTTCAGCAAATATATCAAATATTAAAATTAAAAGGTGTATAAGCCTTGAAAGCTCTCTGCCAGGGTCCAAAGGGATGAATAAATAGATATTAGGCACGTGTCTCTCTGGAAGCTGCTCCAAAGCAGGGGATATAGTGTACAGAAAGTCTATTACTGCACTCAATGTAAAAGGACATTGAGGTCAGTGCTTTCCAATGTGATGTGACTTTAGTTATAATATATGAAAGCATTATTACTCAACATACAATAGTCCTTGATGAGGATGAAGAATTAACTCTTGAAAGGACTAATAAGGACTTAATCCATTCAATATTTTGTTGCCATATTTGTACCATTTGAAGCTTCCAGATTGTTTTCAAATCCAGTTCCATGCACCTTGCCCTGCAGTCATCTGAATGAAAGCTTCCTAGAACATATGCTAGTGAAGACACAATATCTTGTTCCAGGATGATGCCATAACTAAAGATGATAAAAGTTGTTTCATGCCACAGAGGATAGTTGTGTCTCTATTGACTACAGGCCTTCTAAATACATTTTATTTTTAGGAGAAATGAACACAATTCACTCAAAGGTTTCAGCATTATTTATTTGTTGTGTTTTTTAAAAAATCTGCTTTGTCTTTCTTCCAAAAATAACATTCAATAATTTTTTTATAGAAATCATACAGTTAAAATATGTTTCTGCCAATTATTAGTTGAAATTGATGGATAGAATAATTAGATTTGTTTGTTTTTGGTAATATTTTGATAAACCTTAGGATTCTGAAAAAGCATTGGTTCATTAGTAAAATGCTGCACAAGAAAAAGATGCTAAGGTCTTAGGGCTAAATATCTGTTCAGTTTCTCCATCTCTCCCAATATTCATTCTATGAAATTACATATATTTTGCAGAAACATACTGTAGGAAGAATTGGCTCAGTTCCCCAGCTGGGAAAAATGTGAGTATCTCTGAATGAAGAGAAAAAAGAAGTTTCTCTTTGTTGATGGTTGGAAGCGACTTCAGCAATCAATACTGAGAGAGTTGACAGTTCGTTTGGTGAGTTGATGGGTTTTTATACATTTTTTTTTTGTGTTTCACAATGTCAAGGTTTATGATTTATGGGTCTTTGATTATTTAACTAATGTTGTTTTGTTGCCTACTTGAAGTTGTGATTAGCCCTCAGGGTGGGGAAAATGCTAATCTTAAGTGTTCCTTTCCTTGGTGTAATCCAGGGGCGGCAACCCATGGCTCTGGAGCCACATGCAGCTCTTTCAGCCCTCTGCTACGGCTCCCTGTCGGATGATCCGACCACTGGCTGGCCCCTCCCCTCTCCTCCCAGTCACTCCTTGCCTGGTCTGAGAAGGTAAGGGTGAAGACGGAGTATAGAGACTTGCTCCATATTCCCGAGCAGGAGTGAAACCCTGTACTTACATTTGTGCAGCAACAGCATTCTGTCTTAATTGCGGTACATTTGCAATCAAGGCAGACCTCGCCTCATGATGCTTTGGGCTCAGAGCTGTAAACTGTGCCGGGGAAACACTGCAGTAGAGAGAAACAGCCAGGGCTAATTGTCCAGTGCCACATCTCTTGGTGGGTCTCGCAGGCACTTCTTCTGGTCTTCTGGTCCTTAGTTTCCATTCATGAAACTTAGTCTCATTCAGGCTGTTTGCTTGTGATTGGACAGAAGTGGAGATTGCTCTCCTACTCTTCAAATTCCTTTTCTTCAGGCTATTCCTGGGGTTGGGGAAGGAAAGGTGTGAGAGAAGGGGGAGTCTTACCACAATATGATTAACTTTTTATAGATGCAAAGATCTCTGGAAATCTAAAGTTAAACATCTGAAGACCTCTTCTGATGCTGTTTTTGAGAACTGCTTTTGAAAATATGCATGTTCCAGATCAACTTTGTCGTAAATGTACATAAGGATAGGTAAACAGTTCCCAGATTGCATGGGAAGGCAAGGCTGCTTTTGGTGGCCAGCCATTGTTTCGCCTCTAACTGTTGTTAGTGAAAACCAATGGCAGTTTTCATTTTGAGATGGTAAACAGAAAATAAATGTACTATGTCCTATACTAGATTTAACCAGATAAAAATCCTCAAAATTTCCCAAACTCAGTCATGCTTATATGTAAAATGGACCTGCTTCAGCTCCTGCCAAATGTCAATGCAGATCTTGGATGACTAACTTTATCTATATATATAAAAGTGAAATACCACTCACATATCATTATGAAATCTCCAGAACCATAAAGCCTAGAAACTTGAAATTTGGCACATATGTTCCTCTTGGCTTCTAGGTGCTCGCTAAGAAAGGATTTTTCAAAATGACCATCAGATCATTAGTATTTCTTATATTATTATGTGGTTAATCTTTGGTGAGATTCACAGCCTTTGGGGCTGGTTGGTAGCTCAAGAGCTCAAGTCCTAACCAAGGACCTAGGAACTGTTACGGTAACATCAGAGGATATAAGCTGTTCCAAGTAGGGCAGTTTTTTATAGAATCAGTAACATGTTGAATTTTTGCCTTCATGTAGTTTATGGCTAAGGCTTGTTCTTGAGCTGCCAAAATAAAGCCTTCTGTTTCTTTTTTCAGTGCTCTTGATCTTTGACTATAACTATTATTCCTTCATTTTATATGAGATATTCTAAATTTTGAATTAATTTATATTATAACAATTCATTACACCTCCTAAATCCATCCAGTAGTACATGTTTATATTATATTCTGTGTCAGTTTCATTATCCTTGTATTGTAAAATTCTCTATCATATTTCATTTCCATGTTTTTTTTGTCTAACTATTGATAGAATAAATCCCATATCTTATAAAATTGTTTATTTTCTTGTTCTCTAATTTCAAATGTCAATTTGCTCATTTCAGCACATTCCACTATTTTCTGAATAACTTCCTCTTGCGTTGGTATTTTCTCATTTTTCCAATTTTTAGCAAATACGATTCTAGCCGCTGTTAACACATTTACAATCAAATATTTCAATTCTCTACTGTATGTAAAATCCCCAATAAAAATATCTCTGGTTTAAAGTCTATATGTTTTTGGATAATTTTTTCCAACCATGTGTGGATTTTAGTCCAGTATTTTTTAGCTTCTGCACATGTCCACCACATATGGTAATATGAACCCGGTACCTGATGACATTTCCAACATTTTTCGGATTTATTCTTATACATTCTTGCTATTCTCGTTAGAGGTAAGTGCCACCGGTAAAACATCTTATACAAATTTTATTTATATGCTGTTGACATTGTCATTTTGTAATTTTGAGACCATAATTTTTGCCATTTCTCTAAATCAAGCCCATATCTGAAATCCCCCCCCCAAAGCAATAATTGTTTCTTTAACTTGTTCACCTTCTAGCTTAACTTCTAATAAATATCCGACAGTCACAACAGAGATGACAGTGGGCAACCTTGTCTTGTCCCTTTCCTTATATCAATAGAATCTGTCAGTTCCCCATTTATCATTACCTTCGGAGGCGGGGCTGGTGTCACGGCGGTATGGCGTGTGATCTTGAAGCTCCAAGATCTCTGTCGATATCTCTGCCGCTGGACGGTCCTTTTGGACCTAAATCATCCCATAGAGACTGTGATATAGAGGGCACATCCTGCTGATCCCATTATACATACATACATACATACATACATACATACATACATACATACATATATATAAAATCCATCCAGAAGCAAGTTACAACAACAAGAAGAAAAAGCACTCGCCAACCTGAGGAAAGACAACAACATAATCATTCTCCCAGCAAACAAAGGTAACGCCACAGTGGTGATGAACACATCTGACTACCAAGCCAAACTATCCAACCTACTCCAAGACCCCGCTTACAAACCTCTAAACACAGATCCCACCACCTACCTGGAAAAAACCAGCAAATCCAAAATAAAAGCCCCTCCCATCAGCAAAGAATCATCCCCAGAGAGAAATCTTCCAGATGCCCCAAACTCTATGGCCTCCCCAAGTTACACAAAAAAGGAACACCACTCAGACCCATAGTCAGCTCCATAGGCTCATCTCTACAGAATCTTGCCAAATTCCTCACCAAACAACTCCAACCCTACGCAGAATCCATCACCTCACATGTACAAAACTCACTCCACTTCATAGAAACAATAAAGAAACAAAACCTACAACCCAGCGACCTACTCGTGAGTTTTGATGTCATATCCCTCTTCACCCAACTGCCTATAAAAGAAGCCTTGACAGCTATCCAGAACAAACACAACCCCCCCCCAGGAATAGGGCGGCATACAAGTATAATAAATTATCTATCTATCTATCTATCTATCTATCTATCTATCTATCTATCTATCTATCTATCTATCTATCATCTATCTATCCACACATACATACACACACAGATACATACAGTACATACACACACATATATATGAATTTTCACTTGTTTATTTATCTTACATAGTGACTCTGAGAGGCATACATAATATCTCAAAAAATAAAAAACAATTTAAATTAAAAAGGTAAAAATAAAATGACAGTAAAAAACAAAATAAAAAAATAAAACTGGTGGTCTCTATATGTATAACATATTGGTATTTATTATTTTTTCTATTATTTTCTGTTATTTTATTTTATTTTGTGGGCTTTCTGTTCTTTGATTTTTCTTGCTCTTTTTTGTCATTTATTAAATTTTAGTATTTTATTGTTTCTCTTTTGCATTTTGGTTTTCTATTTATTTTTTACAATCTTGCTATAAGAAACAATGAAAGGGAAAACGTATTCTTAGCTTCTATTCTCTTAGTTTCTATTCTCTAACCATATACCATGTATCCCAAATCAAGTGGTATTCCATTTCTCCTCTTTCTTTTATTTCCATTTTTAGCCTATCCATCTCCACACATTCTTTTATCACATTCCATTGGAGGGAGTGCTATCGTTTTTCCAGTATTGCACGTTCCAGTATTAGCCACCACTGTTATTATGTGTAACATGATATATTGAGGTGTTTTTTTTACTATAATTTCCTCTTAATATATCTAATAGAAATACAGTAATTCTGGTTTTAAATCTATTTGTTGTTTATAATTTCTTCTAGCCATTTTCTTATCTTTGAAAACATCACATTGGCAGGTGATGTCATTTAGTTGCTTCATATAGATATCAAAAAATTGCAGAGAGCTTAAAGCATAGTGGAACTCAACGAAGAACAAGACTTTGGCTAGATCTCTTTTGTGCCCAATCCCAACACTAATTTTTACCAATGCTGGTAAACAAAAAACATGGTAGCATATACAACCCTACCTTTGCTTTGCAGAACACATACATATATACACCAAAGCACAGAGCTGAAACAGATAATGAGAGCAGAAACTCCTTACTGTGTTATGGCTACTGTCCGTAAAGGAGTTGGAAAGCATTCTGGAAATTGTTTCTCCATGCTTTCCCTATCGTATTAATTTTTCATTTGCAAATTTCAAACACAACCAAGAGTCCCTTAATATTATTCTTGCTAATATTAACATGAACTAAAGTTAAGGGAATTGTAACCACCACATCATTTCAACCTTTCTATGTAACTGTATGTTGTAAGCCCACCCTGTTCAATATTCTTGTAATTCATCTTGACCTTTTCTTATATGCTTTTCACATTTGGAACGAACGTATTCCTCTTGCCCCCCCTCCCCCCCCCCCCAAAAAAAGAAGGTTGTTGGCAAGTGAAAGATGCATATGCTAAATTCTGGAATACATTTTTGACTTATTTTTTTTAACTGGCCTTCCCTTTGGCTTTTCTGTTTTTGCATTTAGTTTTAACTTTACTGGTGACAGTGGAACTGCCCCTGGGGCTGCTGCAGGGGTCAGCCATGTTGGTCTGCCTTTTGTTCCAATTTGTCATTGATGGAGGATGCTGTTCTTTCCTTAAAAAGGTGCCATTAAAAACCAAAGGCTCAACTTTCTAAATTCTTATATTATGTCTCTGGAATTGTCATATGGATGTGACAGCATGCATTCCGTAGCATTCACTGAATGAGCAGGCAGATTGTTTTAAGAATAACAAACTTTTTTTCTGCCATAATATAAACATATTCTCAAAGGTTGCTACACAAGTTGTCTAATCAAGGCTTTCCCCCCACCCCGACCCCCTCTGCCAAACCTTTCACATTTTTGAATGTGGACCATTTTTTAATTTGTAGGCTGTCTACTATTTTTGTTGTTGTTTGCATTTCTAATTTCTTAACATTATCTATGTAATAATATTTATTATTTCTCACATTTACAATAGTCATTGCAGATGGCAATTTATGTGAATAATTCAAACTTATTTGTTATTATCCTTATCCTTCATTTAACAAGAAGTATCTTAACACAGACATGGTGGCTTAGTGGTTAAGACACTGAGCTTGTCGATGAGAAAGGTCGGCAGTTCGGTGGTTCAAATCCCCAGAGCCGCATAACGGAGTGAGCTCCTGTTATTTGTCCCAGCTTCTGCCAACCTAGCAGTTTGAAAGCATGTAAAAATGCAAGTAGAAAAATAGGAACTACCTTTGGTGGGAAGGTAACAGCATTCCGTGCACCTTTGGCATTTAGTCATTCTGGCCACATGACCACAGAGACTCTTCGGACAGCGCTGACTCTTCAGCATTGAAGCGGATATGAGCACCGTCCCCTAGACTCGGGAACGACAGCACATATATGTGTGAGGGGAACATTTATCTTTATCTTATAAAATTTTAATTTAAATATCCTGGTATTGTCTTACATGTAATCCTGTCAAAGACTCTCATTCATTCAATAATTTCAGAGTTATATCATCACTGAGCCCATTAGTGAGCTGTATATTTTACTAATACTGTACTGTCATAGGAGTACAGGAGGTGTACAAGAATAAAAGAAAAGTGAAATACAAGAATTTGTAATACTAGCAGAAATGGTGGACAAAACAGCAAGAAAGATCATGAATTGGTTAGTACCAATTCATTTGAAGATGAACTGTATGGTTTTTTTGTTGAAACATCTGACTGGTCTACACCTACTCATTTAATAACATATTGAAAGGTGATGAAAATGAAAATTGATTAAAACTTGGCAAAAATGTACCTGATAATGAGAGAGCCAACAAAAGGGGAAGCACCAGGCAACTACAGGTCAATTACCTACATACCAACAATTTTCATATTGCTAATTGGTGTGGTAGCTGATGCATTCTGATGTGTTGCCAGGTCTGTAATGCAACGTATAGTCATAGGCAGCGAAAAATACAGTCCATCTGGTGAACCTTGGGGGCAGAATCTGGGGTGTCTGCTTGTCGCCTGCAATGATGCCCAGTAAGGGCTTGTGATCCATCACAATGTGAAAATGATGGCCTTAGAGATAGGAGTGAAACCGCTTCACTCCAGCCACTATAGCCAACACCTCCCTGTCCAATTGGCTATAGTTCCATTCGGGTGAAGACGGCGTTCGGGAAAAAAATGCTACTGGAGCCTCCAGTCCGGATGGCAGCCGATGGCTCAGGACCGCCCCAACCCCATACGCGGAAACATCACAGGCCAACACTACAGGGAGGTTGTCGTCATACTGCAATAGAACACTGTCGGACGTGAGGAATTTCTTAATAGTCTCAAAAGCAGCTGCCTCACGATGTCCCCAAACCCAATTCGCCGAACAGTCTAAGAGTCTGTGCAGGGGTTCTACAATATAAGCCTTTTGTGGCAGGAAAATGTATAAAAATTCAATAGCCCCAGGAAAGCTTGCATTTCAGCTTTTGAGGTAGGCGTTGGGGTGTGACTGATAGCCTGTGCTTTCTCAGGGATAGGATGAATCACCGTCTTATCTATTAAAAATCCTAAAAATTCAATTTGGGGAACCACGACCCGGCATTTGGATGTCTTAAGTTTCAAGCCGAGTTTCAAGTCACGGAAACAACGAAGTACAGACCGCAGGCGGGCCAGGAGAGAGGTTAGGGCGCAGGCAGACACCAGGACATCATCAAAATAAGGGACGACACCCGGTATGCCCTGTAACAGCCTTTCCATTAAATTTTGAAAGAGCCCAGGTGCCATACTGACTCCAAATTGGAGCCGGTTACACTTGAACGCACCCCTATGCGTGACTATAGTTTGTGCTTCAGAAGTTGCCTTCTGTGCTTCAGAAGTTGCCTCGTCCACAGGCAACTGGTGATATGCCTGTGCTAGGTCTAGCTTCGCAAAAATGGTCTGCACCACGGGCACCGGGTATGCGCTCTGCTGCAATGCTCTGTTTAATGTGCACTTAAAATCAGCACATATCCTCACAGATCCATCACTCTTCACTGGCGTCACTATCGGAGTTTCCCAACGAGCGTGGTCTATGGGTTCTAGCACCCCTTGGGCCAGTAATTTATCAATTTCTGCATCCATTTTAGGTTTTAATGCAAAAGGTACCCACCATGGCTTCAGCCTCTGCGGCGGAACCTGTGGGTCTAAAGCGAATGAAATGGGAGTACCAGTGTACTTCCCCAAACCCTCCACAAAAACTTCGGGGAATTCCTTAATTAACAAATCGAAGTACATAATACTCTGGATTTGATCAATGCCTGTTATGCCAAGTCCCAAAGCCTCAAACCATTCCAATCCTAATAAACTTGGCTGGGGACCTTTCACCACAATCAGAGGTAACTTTTTGTTGAACTGCTTAAATGCTACCTTATAGAGATATTTACCCAGCACTGGAATGGGATTTCCTTGGAAATCCCTTAATCTTAACAGACAAGGCTCCAAACTTGTCTTGGCTAAAACCGGAATAATCCTCTTAACCGTTGCCCAAGAAATTATTGATACAGCTGATCCTGTGTCAACCTCTATCTGACAGGGTCTTCCCTCCAAGTGGACCATAAGGAAAATTTTCCCTCTCGGACCATGGACAATCTGGTCCACTTCAGCTTCTTCCCTATCCTCATTTACAGCAAAACAGGAATCCCTTTTCCTGAAACTCTGGCCCCTGGTAAAATTGGGGTTTTTTCTGTAGCCCTGACTGGTGCTAGGGAAACTGCCTTCCTGTGCATTTGTGCAAGGAGCAGCCACCCTGCAGACCCTTGCTAAATGACCCCTTTTTCCACAACGGAGACAAATGGTATTTTTAAACCGGCACTCCGTTCTATCATGCCTACCTCCACACCCTGGGCAGGTAGTCTGGGGCAAAACCTTACCCTATCGACCTCTGGCCTGTTCCGCCTTCAAGTGATGTACTTCATCATTTCCAATAGCCCCCTCATCATGGAAAATGTCTTCATGATGCACCTCAGTGGCTTTTTCTCTGGTTTGTGGTCTACAGAACCTCTGGATCTCTTCTGTGGATTTTGTTGACAGCTCTAATGCCCTGGCTTCATCTAAAGCTGTTTGTAAATCTAACTCAGGTTTGGCCAGAAGACGGCACTGAATACGGAGGTCTCTAACCCCCCCTACAAGCTGATCTGTAATGGACTCATCCAATCTTTAAAATGACAATGGAGGGCCGCAGCTCTTAAGGAAGCCACATATTCATTAATTGTCTCTCCCTCATGCTGAAACCTTCTGTAAAAGGCAAACCGGCGTGAAGTGCGAGAAATTGATGGGGCATAATGATTTTTTAACTTTGTCATCAAAACATCCTGTCACATCATGGACGGAGTGCGGAGCCACTAGCGATTCCGCAAGGTTAAACATCTCCATGCTACACAGATTTAAAAAACACAATTTCTTTCTCTGTTCAGTTAGGTTAGTAAAGCTTGGCTTCTAAAAAGCACCCAAATCAGGAAATATAAGAGTCCCAAGTCTGCGTGGCTGGGTTAAAACTGGCTAATGTATTCATTGAAGCCATTCTGAGGTAATTTTTTCTCCCCTTTAGCTTAACCCCAAATCGGTCTTTGTAGTAGAAGTGACTCGCTCGATGTCTCGGCGAGGGATTCCCTGAGGGAATTCAGCTCTAGTGACTTTGTTCTTTGATTAGTGACTTTCTCAGCTCTGCCTGGGCTCAGCCTCAGAGAAATCCCACCTTCATCGCCAATGTTCTAGCTGGGAGAAAGCGGTCAGACAAACAGAGGCGAGCCAGGACTTCAAGTCAGCTAACAGTTTATTTCTAATGGGTTGCCAAACGTGGCACTTCACATTTCGTGCGTTTTAGCTAACTGGCAACAGCTGAGCCCTGTTTCACAGCTCTTTATGTACCCCAGCTGTCAAACAGGTAACCAATCAGAAAAAAGGACATGCCCCTCTAGCCAAACGGACCAGAGAGGAAACTGTAGTACACAACACATTCCAACAGCATCTATTTCAAAATAAGCTCTTTCCACCTGAGTAGGAAACAAACCACCCAAACAACAGAAGAACAAAAACATCATTTCCTAATTGACAAGCTAATTCTGGAAAACTGCAAAAGAAGGAAGACCAACTTCAATGTAACATGGATTGTTTACAAGAAGGCATTAGATTCCCTGATGGGATAATCAAATACCTAGAATGGTACATGGTACATGGGAAGACAAAGTATTATATGGCCAGGACATTAAAAAAAAAAAGTAAAACAGATAATAACAATCCCTGGCTAAAAGCAGGAAAGATGAAGAAAGACATTGCTGCAGAAGACCAAGTCTTAAGAACAAATGCATACAAGTCCAGAACTGAGAAGACAGCAACAGACAGTAAGTGCTACCTATGCAGCTGAAGAAACAGTGGGACCGCCTACTTAGCTGATGCAAGAAAGTTGCAGAGACTGACTACAAACAACAGCACAACAAAATTGGAACAATGATCTATTGGAATATCGGCAAGAAATGCCATTTGCTGCAAGCAAAACTGGTGGAACCATAAAATAGATAAAGTAATAGAAAATAATAAAGCTAAAGTGCTCTGGGATTTTAGAATTCAAATGGACACATAATGACCCAGACTAAACAAGGCAAAAAAGTTTGATAACGGAATTGGCAGCATCTGGAGACAGAAGAATAAAAGAGAAAGAACTAGAGAAGATAACAAAAAACAAAGACCTGCAAACAGAAATAAAATGACTGTGTGCCAAAAGAAATAAAAAGTTGTACCATTAGTAATACGTGCCTGGGTGCAATCCCAAAACATTTGGAGTACCACTTGAACACTGTCAGCATTGGTCAATTGCAAAAGACAGCTTACATCCTGTGATAATACCTTTAACATCATGAAACAAAACAAAAAAATCCGCCTAACCTAGGTCCTTAGGAAGGACTCAATAGGTTAATAAAAATGTCAAATCAAGTCTAAATATCTGGCTGAATGTGTGATTAACAACAACAATAGCAACAACAACAATAAGTTGTAGATACAAAACTAAAGCTAACATGGAGATGGTTGAGACCAGGGATTGTGAACAAAGAAATTGAAGGCTTCATTATGGCTGCCCAAGCCCTACAGACCAATTCTATGAAAGCAAAAATGTAACATGTCACTAACAACAGCAAATGCCACTTATTCAATGAGTAGGATGAAACAGTGGATCACCTTATCAGTGTCTACAGAAAAATCTCACCAACTGATTATCTACAATGTCATGATCGAGTTGCCAAAATCATACATTGAAAGCTTTACCAGAGGTTTGGGTTCAAATGGAGCAAAAATTACTGGGAACATCAAATTGACAAAGTTCTTCAAAATGAACAGGTCAAGATCTTGTGGGATTTTTGAATCCAACCAGACAGACATCTGGCCCACAGCATGCCTGACTTCACTATTGTGGGGGGGAAACAATAGTGAAGTCAGGCATGCTGGTTCATTGATATTGCAATACCAGGTGATGCACAAATTGAAGAGAAACAGCTATTTAAAAAAATAACAAAATATCGTGATTTGCAAATTGAAGTTGAGCAGCTATGGAGGAAGAAATCAATGGATATACCAATAGTAATAGGAGACCTTGGAGCAATTCAGAAAGGGCTACTTAGATAAATGGAAATTTTGAACTTATTAGACCTCAATATCCTGACTGTAAATCCCACCCTATTTGACCTGCCTATACACTCAGATGCTACTTTAATAGCTCTTAGGTCCTTGATTAGGACTTGAACTGTTAAGCGTTTACCAATCCCAGACTGAACTGAAGATTAACTCCAATAATAATAATAATAATAATAATAATAATAACAACAACAACAACAACAACAACGACAAACACAGTCCGAGTATTCAGCATCGATAGACAAACACAGTCCGAGTATTCAGCACCTATATTTCAATGTAGTTTGGCATGGGAAAATGTGCCACTGTATCCATAAAAAGAGGCAAAATCACTGCATGGTTTTGCAGTGATAGCAGGGTCGCTGAGAAGGAACATGAAAAAATCGCAAAATACCAGGACTTAAAAATTGAAATTCAACGGCTATGGCACAAACCAGCAGTGGTAATTCCAGTGGTAATTGGCACACTGGGTGCTATTCCAAAAGCACTGGAATTACATTTAAAACAGTTAAAAATTGACAAAATCGCCATCAGTCAAATGCAAAAAGCCGCACTGCTTGAATCTGCACGCATATTACGAAAATACGTTACGATGTCCTAGGCCCCTGGGTGAGGCCCGACTAGTAACCAATGCCAAATCCGGCGAAACAACTGGCCGCTGTGATACAATTCTGTTGTTGCGAATAATAATAATAATCTTCCAAGGGGACTCACTTTCGCCACTATTGTTCAACATTGCATTAATTCCACTGACAATAATCCTTTGAAACACAAAACTGGCTACAAATCTCAAGCCAACATGGAAAGATAAACCATCTACTATAGATGGATGACTTAAAATGTATGCAAAAAGCCCCATTGAACTTGAATCAATACTCAACATAGTTCAACTGTTCAGCAGCGACATCATAATAAACTTTGGACTTGAAAAAAGTGCTATATTATCCATGCAGCAAGGAAAAATGGAAAAAATAGAAGGAATAGAACTGGGAAATGGAAGCACTGTGAAAGCATTAGCAAAGGATGACGGTTATCTATACCTAGGCATATTGGAAGCAGATAACATCTTGAATGGAAAAGTCAAAGAATCAACGCAAAAGGAATATATCAGGGGGGTCCGCAAAATATTAAAATCAAAGCTGAGTGCTGGAAACATAATTAAAGCCATTAATACATGGGCAGTTCCAGTGATACACTACCCAGCTGGAATCATGAACTGGACTGTGGCTGAACTGGAAAACCTGGACCGGAAAATGCGTAAACTTTTGAATATTTACCATGCTTTACATCCACGAAGTGACACTTAGAAACAAGAAAAATCAAGGAAGCACTGGAAATAATAAAGCAGTAAATAACAGCAATAGCCAAGAAGGTTAGCAGATATAAACCTCAAATTGAAAATGATAGGCAGAACCTCCAATTTCAATACAATCAGAAATGTTTCTATCAATCCATCAATGGAGAAACTGCAGTGAATCAGTCATTACCTGACAAGGAAGAAACTGCAGTTTGGAGCTCAGGTATGGGATAACCCAAAGAAATAGAACAAGGATCCATCTGGTTAAAAGAGGTTTTTGGTTGAAACATCTTAGTTTATACCCACTCATTGCCAAGCAGTTTAACAACATACTAATAAGGTGACCAGATTTTCAGATTGGTAAAGAGGGACACCATTGATGGGGGGGGGAAGAGGAAGCTAGGCCGCGGCGATTAGTGCCAGCCCGTGTCCTCGCTAGGGACGTCTGGTCACCTTAATTATACATATCCTCTCTCTCTCTATCCATCCATCCGTCTGTCTGTCTATCTGCCTGCCTATCTGTCTATCTAGTTATGATATCTCTCTGTCTCTCTCTCTCCTTCTGTCTGTCTATCTGCCTGCCTATCTGTCTATCTAGTTATGGTATCCCTCTCCCTCTCTTCCTCTCTCTCTCTCTCTCCGTCCGTCTATCTGCCTGCCTACCTATCTCTCTCTCGTTCTCTCTATCCATCCGTCTATCTGCCTGCCTATCTGTCTATCTAGTTATGGCTACACAAGACCAAATCTTAAGGACAAATATATACAAAGCCAGAATTGAGAAGACAGCAACAGACAGCAAGTGCCAATGCAAAGAAGTGGAAGAAAAGTGAACCACCTGATAAGCTGCTCTGAGAAGATTGCACAGACTGACTACAAGCAGTGGCATGACAAAGTAGAACAATGTTGCATTGGAAGATCTGCAATAAATATCATTTGCCAGTAAGCAAGAATTGGTGGGATCATAAAATAGAAGTCATAGAAAATGAAGAAATTAAATTCCTCTGGGACTTCAGAATTTAGACATACAGGCTCCTGCCACATAATACCCCGAACTTAACAGTTCTCAATAAGAAAGCAGATAAGTATGGATAGTGGATGTAGAAGTGCCTGGAGACAGCAGAAGATAACAAAATACAAAGACCTACAAATAGAAATAGAACAATTATGACAAGCAAGGATAGTACCAATAGTAATAGGTGTCTTGGGTGCAATCCCAAAACAACTGGAGCACCACTTAAACACTATAGGCATTGACAAATTTGCCATCAATCAGTTGCAGAAAGTGACTTTACTTGGAACAGGTTTTGTTCTGCGACGATATCTGGAACACTGTCAAACATTGAGATTTGCCTATCCCAGGTCCTTGGTAAAGACTCGATAGGAAGACAAAAATGCCAAATCCAGTTTGCACAACTTGCTGACTGGGCAATTAATGAAAATGATAATAATAACAACATCCCAAAACATCTGGAGCATTAACAAAATTACCATCAATCAATTACAAAAGTGAAAGATAGCTATATTTGGAATAGCTGATGGGAAGTCATTGTTATGACTATAACTGAGCATAGAATTGCAGTTATAAGTCGAGGCACATGACCAGAAAATTCCTTTTTTTGCAGCAAATATTGAACAAATCCATTTCTTTTGGTGTCTTTCACGAGGACATGGTGAAAAATGCCAGAAACTGGCACAAGACCCCATACAAATATGAAATACTGCAACCAGTTGTGGAGTTATGTGGCAGTGGGGGAGGTGGAAACATGACCATTTATGACAATCAAGGGTGCTTTATAGGCTGTAAGGCACCCATTCCATGGCCATCATACCTTCAGTCATAAAATGACCAGTTGTTAAGCAAGTACTACCAATATTACCTGAAACAATATCTTTAAGAACATCATAAGTATGTCACTTCTTTCTCTCCCTAGCAACCCAAAATTTTAAAGAAATAAGGGGCTGAAACATGTTTTGCTTTATTCTTGTGATGGTATGATTTTTTTTATGGCTAATGTCCAGGTTAGTTTTAAAATATTGTTAGTCAAATAAGAATACATTGTAGATATTAACTCTACTTTTTGAACTATTGAAGTTTGTAATAAACTTCACTAGGATATATGCCATGATATATGCTGAGTGTAACAATCAAATGCATTTTATTTTTGTCTTTGATAAAATAATTGCTCATTACTATTGCTTGCCTAGTTTTATACCTTTCATTAAGGTTTGAGCATTTCTATTGACATGTAGCACATACACTAGACAAATCTCAGGCCACTGCATAATCTCTCAGTTGTATTAAAACACAATGACAGTACAGAATTAGAGACCAATATTAAAATGTCCTTAAACTGTTATATGTATAGAAAATGTAAATAACCCATATGTTTTTTTCCCCAGAGAATATTAAATATACATGTAGCACTCTGTATCTAGATTAATAGTTTATGGATGATGATTGTTATGGAAACATAAACCCTATGATATATTTAAAGCAGTCACTGATTCTTGCATAAACAAAATATACCCCCTTGACTAGTTTATACAAGAAGGCCTCATTAATTTTTATACTGAATCTATTTAAGTTTCCTTGTGTAGATTTTAAAGGAAATAAATTATTTATAATCAATGAGAAATGGATGCTCAGATATAAAGTTGCATATCCTAAAATGTCCTAGTGTAATTGTTCCCATTCATTTGTATAATGCCTGAATTAAGACTCTGGGCATGCAACTGCTGGAATACAGTCAGGGCACCCCAGAATTTGTTAGTACTCTCCCCTAAAATGAGTCTGACAATAGCATGTATAGATGCCAGAGGATGCAATTCTCCCTTCTGTTTCCTGGATCAAATTCTTCCAAATTCTGGAAGAATTTAAATCAATTGTTCAGTAGCAATAAGAGATCCTCTCATTGTTCAGACATCCTTAGCTCTGCTTTCCTGAAACAAATTGATTTCTTACAATAAATAACATTTGGTAAGGAAAATTGGGTCCTATTATATTTTCCTCTGAAAATTTTCCTCCTTTGCAAAATTATCTGCTACACTCATTCCATTTTGGGGGAGTACTAACATATTATGGGGTGCCTTGAATGGTCTTCCAACAGCTCTATCCAGTTGAGAGATGGGATTCAAATCTTATTTGTCATAATAAAAAAAAACTATAGGTGTGTTATCCAGGATTCATGTAATCTTTTCAACAGATATTCTATTAGAATGAGCCAATGTATCGGAGGTAAACGAAAAATATTCTAATAAATACACCCATATCCACATAACACATATGCATACACTCAAATATAGTATAATGAGATTAGCCCAGAGAGTTTCCAGGTGTCAACATTGACTTGAAATTGCTCATGTGTATCCCCACATATGCACATCCAGAGAGAGAGACAGGGAGACAGAGCAATCTACATTACAATATATTTACAATATATTTATAATTTTTTGTTGTCTTTATTACTTTATCAATGATCTTATAAGTGATTTAAGGCAATGAACACATCTTCCTCCTTCTATTAGCAACAATCTTATGAGGTGGGTTGGGCTAAGAGAAAGTAACTGGCCTAAAGTCACCTAGCTGGCTTGCCTGCCTAAGGCGGGTGGTTTCTAGCCTGGTGCCTTAACCTCTACACTATTCTAGCTATTTTATTAACAAGAAAATATATTTCATTCTTCCCTTCCACAAAAGATCTTTTAGAACTTAGAATCCCATGCTTCTTTTGTACAGAAATAAAACAATCAACTCAAAGACTACAATAACATTTAGTTGAATCCTAAAATAGCCTCCCCCACCCCTATACCTAGTACAAATACAAGAAGAAATTACACAGTGAGTAGGATTACTTTTCTAGAAACTACTGGTTTTCTTGTATATTGAGTGTGAAACACAGTGGCTCTACTATACTGAAACCACATTTTTATACAGTTCAAATTAAAAAGAGGAAGAAAGGAAAAATGAAACAAAAGTAACAAGCCAAAATATATTATTTGGTTTAGAGACTTCTAATATTCTGGCTCAAATAAGTTTGACAAATGCTGTGAGTTAATGTTGTTACTGACTATTCACTGATCATTGTCTAGTTTATGTCTCACCATATTTGCAATATTCTTCTTTTGTGTTTCTAATGGATAGACTGTTCTGGAAACTATTTCCCATGGATTATCCAGCCAATATTTACAAAATATGTCATTTTCACAAATGTTTAGAATTGCTTGTCGTCTTTTGAAAGTTAGAAGCAGCAGCAATAGCTGTAAGGCAAAGCACTGTGAGATCTGTCAGAGATTAAAATACCATAATTATGTCTTCGTGTGTTCTAATCTATTCATTATTTTCTGGGTATGAAGCCAGACAAGGAAAGTAAATTCTGTATGCAGTTTATGGCATTTACATCTCTGTCATCTATATCAATGCATGCAGGTGATAACTCTGAAGCCTTGTTCTACTTGTAGACAAGTAAGTTTTTGCTACCCTAAATCTGATGACACTCTGACAAGTAAAATTAAGGCAGGATTATTGAAAAATTTATGGATAAGTAATATTTAATCCATCATCAAAAAACTATTTCTATTTTATATACCATAATAAGTTATTTTATGAATAAGGAGAATCCTGGTTTGTACAGTCTGGACCCAGGGGTATTCAAACTTGACAGCTTTAAGACTTATGGATTTCAACTCCCAGAATTCCTCCTCCAATCATGTTGGCTCAGAAACTCTGGCATTTGAAGCACGCAAGTCTTAAAGCTGTCAAGTTACAAGACCCTTGCACCCCTAACCCTTTAGAAAAAAAATCTCAGGGGTGTTCAAACTTGACAGCTTTAAGACTTGTGGACTTCAACTCCCGGAACTTAACTCCCAGAATTCCTCCTCTCGCTCTTCATCTTGATGATGTGTGGACGGGCGGGGGGAGGGAGCTGCGTGGCACGACATAACTGCGAACGTCAAAAGCGCGCCGACAACACCGCGGCGCTAAAACCGCAATGTCAAAAGCGCACCGACAACAGCGCGCCGACAACAGCGCGCCGACAGAAGCGCAATTTAACTTAAGGTAAGGTTTAGGGTTAGGTTTAGGGTTAGGTTTAGGGTAGGTTTAGGGTAGGTTTAGGGTTAGGTTTAGGGTTAGGTTTAGGGTTATTTTTAGGGTTATGTTACAGCACGCTTCTGTTGGCGCGCTGTTGTCGGCGCGCTGTTGGCGCGCGGTTTTGACAGTGCGGTTTTGTCACACGCGCTTTAGTCTACCACGGTTTTGTGGTGGAATCAGGGAGCTGGAACCGGTTCTAAATGGCACTGTAGATTTGTGGAACTGGCAGGAACCCACCCGTTGCAGTGTCCCGGGGTCATGTGATCACCTTTGGCAGCCTTCTAACAAGCAAAGTCAATGGTGAAGCCAGATTCTCTAAACAACCGTATTATTAACTTAACAACCGCAATGATTCACTTAACAACTATGGCAAGAAATGTTGTAAAATAAAGATGAATTCATTTAACAAATGTCTCAGTAACAAATTTTGGTCTCAATTGTGGTTGTAAGTTGAGGACTACCTGTATTAAGGACTGGTATAGTGGTTGAAATGTTTTCTTGACAAGTGGTTAAAATGCTTTCTTGTTTACTGCTGACTGAGATCTAACAGTAACATATATGTATAAAAATTTTCTGGAATGGAAAGAGTTCTTCCCACTTCCGCCCACTTCTTCTCCATATTACTGTTTTACCCTTTTTCCTCTCATCAACTCAGAAAAAAGGCTTTCTCCACCAAGTCCCAGATAGCTCACAGATCTGTTTGGGAGCATTGGAGAGAGAGTGCAGTGCGAGTAAAAAATAGTTCTAAAATAAAAAAACAAAATAAAATAAAAAACCCAACCCCCCCACCCTACCAGTAACTCTAAAAACTAAAATGACATGAATAATTAAAAATATTTTTTTTAAAAAAACTTGTTTACTTTGGAAACTTCTATTATATTTATTCCCATTAATATCAAGAATAACATAATCAGGACAACAACACTTTACACATACAGTATAGATCTCTGCTTTTTGTTTTCATTTTAAATTGTTAGTTGTTTAAGTATTGGTCTTCACATTTGAGTTTGTAACTATTTAAATATTCAGCCATGCAGGAATGTTTATTTCTTTGGAAAGCTAAGCTGAGAAATTAATGTCTTCATCACCATATTCAATTAAAGATTAAAGGAACTCTTAATTAAATATAATAAATTCTACTTTCTCTAGATACATGTCTTTTGAAGATAACTGAACAAATCTGTAGAGAACATTTGGTACCCTTCCTGCACTCAATTCCTACCTTGATGGCAGCATTGTGCATCAGACCTCTTTAACATAATTTTAATATATCGTACAAAAAAAAACTTATTCTGGGTTGCTGGTCATATTTGTTTTGGGTTAAATCTATGCTTGTACATCCCTAAGGAACATAATTGAAGTCATGGAAACTGATGGAATGAGTTTGGTGGTTGATAAGTAGGAAATGCTTAGATTTGGGGGCATATGTAGCCTTTCATGTGCAAAGTTCTCATTTTCAGATACCCCAGGCTACTGGCTTTCCTGATTTGCAATTAATTAGGATTCTGATTTGGGTTGAAAATTCCAATACCTATATGTCCTTTTATACATATTTCAGATCATGCTGGCTGAAGCAAATAATTGTATCTGTAGTCAATAAATCAGTACACTCTAAAAGAACTACTTATAGTCTCATTCAAATTCAAATACACGCTTTAGTAAATGTATTCCGAGGCCAGTTTATAAAAATATCTACCATATCTCTATAAATAAAATATATTTTTAAGTATTTATCTTTTGTCTATTTTTGTGGGCCTATCTTTTTTTGTATCCCTGCAGATTAAATTTACATCTTGATTGTAGTGTAAAAGTTAAAAGTGCTTGAAAAACAAAGTAGAGGTATTTTTAAAATAGATGTTTTAAAGTTTTTAAGCATGGGCTACAGATGACTTCTGCAATGTTTGGAATGCAAAAAAAAAAAAATTATCAATGCAGCATAGTGATGTTTTATAAATTATTGTGCTAATAAGGAAAGGAAGCCAATCCCAGGTGCTGGGTGCAAAGAAGACATTGTTTTATGAAAGGGTTATAATGGTGGTACATTAACATACAGGAGCAGCATGTCCATTGTTTAATAGTGTGAGGAGTTGTTGGAATACATAACAATTTTGTTGAAGTTTTTGTAAAAGCTGGTGGTCCTCAATAAACACAGGCAAGAGACCACACCAAAATAATGAAAAAGCATATTTTTATAATCATCCTATCCCCGTCAGCTTACACCACATCATTCTGTTCCAGACCCAGTTCACCAGTCTGGTCATATGCTTTCCAACCGCCTAAAATCTATTATCACCCCTAAATATTTAAAATTAGTTAAGCCCTTATTGTCATCCAACCTTGCTAAGCATTCACACACACACATGTCCCACTTCTTTGTTATTCTCTTATCAGTTCTCCTATTTCACAAGAATTGCAGCACAGTCTCAGCTGCCCAAGGTTGGCTTGACTATTTTATTTGTTCAAAGGCTTGAGAACAACTAAAAATGTTACAAAGTATTAAATACTCTCCTGCCAGTTCTCCTGCCAGTCCGAAAGAGAAGCCTTTTCTTGAAAGTTAAGGTTTATGGGATATTATCAGCAATACAATTGAAAAGCAAATTTAAACATGGCTGTACCTTGGATATGTAGTTCATAAGCTATATGCTAGTCTATATAATGGAAAATTACAGCTTATGATATTGTATCCCACACTAATGTACCCAGAAAGACTGACATCACTAACCCACTAAGATGTCCTCTAAAGCAATTCAGGAACTGCATACGAGTGTGCAAGCATGCATGCTTCAAGCCAGTGTTTTTACTCCTTGTGACTCTCTGGACTAGTCCCTCATGGAAAGATTTTCAGATGTGGTTTGCTATTGCCTCCTTCCTATGGGGGGGGAGAGGCGGGGGGAGGGAGAGAAGACTCTCAAGGTTACTCAACTGGGATAGAATTCAGCCTCCTGGTTTCTAGCCTGATAGTCTTAATCATTACATCAAACTGAGTCTCAGTTCAAGAACTAGCTAAGCCATATTGTTGTTATCTCACTTGCTCTTTTGCTATACTACTCACCATTCAAATTGTGGGTCACCCAGATTCATAAATTGTACCATTGTACCATATCTTCAAAAAATCCTGGAGCACTTGGAGGAGGAGCCATGTCGCAATGTCACAACGTGCGGTCTCGATACTCTAAGATTGCCGTTGACACTTTTGCCGCTGGATGGTCCATTGAGACCTAAACATCCCGTAGAGACAGTGATCAGGAAGACGAAGCCTGGCTGGTCTCAGGGACATCACAAAGTCCCTGATTGACCCAAGGGAAGTGCTTCAAGCCGGCGGTAAACAGGCAGCCCCCAGGCTGATGAAATCGGGATGCTCCAGAAGGAAGGAAGTGAAAAGAGAAAGTGAGTCCATCTGGTGAGGTATTTTTTCTATTTTGCGAAAGACTGCTGAAAGAAATTTTTTAAAAGCCAAATTAGATCCTTAAGCAAAAGAACTGAGCAGCAAAATTAACCCTAATTGGATCGCTTTGGAAAGCTTTTTTTTTCTTTGTAACTATTCTTTGTGGATTGAAGTGCTCCCAACGTTTCTCATTTCTCTTAAAGTGAACAGATTGATTTTTTTTTCTTCTGCTTTTTGTTGCTTTATTCTTTGTCTTCTGGATTAAAACCTTCCTTCTTATTTTAACAATTATTCCTATTACTTGTTATTAAATTTCACTAAAAGGAATCTAAAGAACTTGGTTTCCTATAAGCCAGAGATAAATATTAGAAAATGAAAAGTAGCACACTGCCACTTGGAGGTCAGAGGCTGGGGTTTTTGAAACAATGTATCTCTTCCCTTCTTTGATTTCACTGACTTAGTAGCTGAAGCATTTGCAACTTGTTTACAGAAACTGATAAAGAGCCAAGGGCATGAATTGTTTTCTCAGGTGCCTTTGAGAACTTTTTTTGGGCAGGGGAAAGAAAGGGGGAAAAACAGAACCCTTCTCCTTTGAAGAGCATAAAAGAACTTGTGTTCAAGTCAAACTAAAATAAAAAAATAAAAGAGGCCTGGAAGACTAGAGTGGCAGTGGCTATTTGTTTTTCTTTCTTTCTTTCTTTCTTTCTTTCTTTCTTTCTTTCTTTCTTTCTTTCTTTCTTTCTTTCTTCTGTTTTGGAAACATAGATCAATATTCAGATGAGAAAACTTTAAAATTCCAAAATGTCTTGGCTAGAATTCAAAATCTATTGGAAGGATATGGGAGAATTGAGAAGAAGTTGGAAAGACTAGTTTTCCTCCCAGCAAAAGATGGTGGGGTTGGACCCCCAAAAATTAAAGGGGAGAATGAAGATATAGAAGATAAAGATAAGACAATAGATGAATTTATTAATGGAGCAAATGTGGGTGAAAGTGGAAAGAAGGGAATATGGAAAAGGGAATTTGATGAATTGGAGCTCTACCCCATACCCCAGGATACAGAAGGAAAAAAATGGTAATGATAATGGACTTAAGAAGAGGAATTTTTTCAGAAGCAAGATTGACAACCAAAGACAAGCTAATTTTAGTAGCAGCTGGTGGGCAACAAGATTACTTGAGAGATCGTTCAAGCAACAAAGTGCGGAGAGAAGTCTATAAAAACCTTATAAAGGAGATAAAAAGAAGACTGACAATTGGCAAGAGAAATAAGTCTGTTTTGTTATTGGAAAGATACAGGTTGACAATGAAAGTTGATAATAAAAAATAATTGATTTTGTGATTAATAAGTAGGAATTTAGTAACTCTTAGGTTGTTTTAGATTGTTATTAAATGTTTATTCATTAACAAATAATTAACTATAACAATAATGAAATGATAATGGATACAGCTTAATGATATATATACATGTACTGGCAAACTAGTAAAAGAAATTTGGATATAAATTGCAAATTGTGACTTGGGAAAAAGACCTATACATTTTATTAACAATTTTTTATTTAGATCTTGTTATAAAGGTGTAAGGATGTTTTTTTTTGGGGGGGGGGTCTGACGAGAGGTGATGGGACATAAATAGTAAATGATTTTTAGCCAATTATAATAACAAGGAAATGTCAATGGACATTGTTTAACAATATATACATGCTATGATATTGGCAAAAGTAACTTGGATATAAATTCTAAACAGTGAGTTGGGGGGAAAAAGTGGGGGGGGAGGTTTAGAAACTTTATTAATTGACTTTTACTTAAAATATGTCATAAAAGTGTAATGTTATTGGAGGATTTTTTAAAATAGCTAATGAATGCCATTATGTGGTTGTGCCTTTAAGTATGAATGATTTGAGGTAAAAACATGTTCAAATAATTGTAGTCAAATGAGAATTATGATACATTGATAGTAAGATATACAAATTATGATACATTGATAGTAAGATATACAAAGATTTTGGATTTAAAGTGTATAATCTAATATGAACTATAAGTAATGACTGTGGAAGAAATGCACGAAAGTTATCTGTAACCAATCGACACGTTTTCCACAAGATGTAATGAAGGATGATTCTTTTTTTGTGTTTTTGTTCAATTAAAATAAAAAAAACCTTTTCAAAAAAAATCCTGGAGCACCAGAGAATTGCAAAAGAACTGATGTGGGTCCTGTGTTCAAAAGAAGAAGAAAAAACAGACGCAGGAAACTACAGACCAATCAGCCTAACATCAATACCTGGGGAAATACTGGAAATACTGGAGAAAATAATAAAAAAACAGATCTGTGAACATCTAGAAATAAATAATTATAACTAGTAGTCAGGACAAATTTGTTAAAAACAGATCATGCCAAACCAATCTTATTTCATTCTTTGACAAAGTGACTAAATTAAATCAGAATCATATCATTCCTTCATTATGCTGTCAGGACAGAAAGAGTGTATTACCAATAGGACAACTATCTGTAATGTCCATACTATAATGTATCCTATGACACACACACACACACATACCCCACACAGAGAATCAACAAAATGCTTACCTCTAAAGTCTTGTTTAGGCTAAAGTCTAGGCACAGTTTTAGGAATGTTTATACTACAAGATTCTAATTCAATTTGGCTAATGCATCCTATCAAATTCAACACAAAATGAAAAGGGATATAATTGAATAGCCACTTCCTCAAGAATGTTGCAGGTATGTCTGCAGTTGTGAATCTACCGAAGGATAACTCAAAAGCAATAAGATTTACTGTATTTTTATTTACTGTAGGCACAAAGTCTGGGGAATAAACAGGGTGAACTAGAACTACTAATACATAAAGGTGGATATTGGAATCACAGAAACTTTGTGGGATACAACCCATGACTGGAACATAATGATAGGATACAAGCTTCAAAAAAACCCAAACCCCATAAAAGAGGAGGTGGAATTGCATTGTATGTAAAGGACCACTATATTGCTACAGAAATGCATGAAACAAAAGACAAAAATCACCTAGAATGCACATGGGTCAATACAAATGGCATTATAAGTGTATACTATAGACCGCCGAAGCAGAAAAAAATAATGTCCTTTTTGCCAGCCAATTAACAAATATATGTAGGAAACACACTACAATATTAATGGGAGACTTCAATTACCCTGATATCAATTTGAAAACTAATTCTGCACCAAGTGAGAAATCAAATAGGTTCCTGTTCTGACCCCCCCTCCATACGGTGAGGCACGCCAACACAAGATTACTGCTAGACAATTTATTCACAGTAAATTAACACACCGACAAGACTTTGGCAGCAACCCAGACTTCCAAGGTAAGAAATACACACGAAAGCTTCTCCAGCGTTAGTATATTAGTTGAATCCTGCAAACAGCCTCCTCCCAAAGTCTCTTCTTATATACTCTCTTGGGAGGGGCCTAATCACAACCACCTGGGTCCAATTATCTCCTTTGTCTCCTTAATTGCTGCCGGCATTTATCTGCCTGTCTCTGCCAGGCGTCCGGGACTAATTCCATCTGAACCTCATTACTGCTCCAGGGCTGACGTCATGGACACACTCCCTTTGGCTTTCACCGCTGCTCCATGCCTCAGGCGCCTCCTGGTGGCCAACCAGCCTCTCTGGTCCCTGCTCGGAGTCTGAACTCTGTCCAGGCTCCTTCACATCTTCCAGAGCAGGACTCATAAGGTCCCTCGCTATCGGAGTCTGTTTGCAGCTCCAACAGCTCCAACAGGTTTCTAACCAACCTAGCTGACAACTTTGTTTCCAAAAGGCAGGAGGGAACTAGAGGGATAACTATCCTGGACTTAATTCTTACAAACAGAGAAGAAGTGATAGAGGGAGTTGAAACTGTAGGAACTTTGGGTGAGAGTGACCATGTCACAATTTTCTGACAGTGAGAACAACCAACCAATGGAAGAGCTTGCCTTCAGAAGTTGTGGGAACATCATCATTTGAGACTTTCAAGAAGTGTTTGGACTGCCATTTGTCAGAAATGGTGTAGGGTCTCCTGCTTGGGCAGGGGTTGGACTAGATGACCAAAATGTTTCTTCCAACTCTGTTAATCTGTTAATCTATATAGTTAAATCATAGACTTACTATATGTGAATGTAGAACTAACAAGTGGACATGGTGTTTTTAATCAGACTACAAATCATCAAAATTTGACTTTACTGAACAGCTAATGAAAAGAATACATAATTTTGAATCTTATTATTATTGCATAGTCAACCTGATGATATTCAGACTGAACTTGGCATTTTTGTCTGCCTATCAAGTCCTTCCCAAAGGTGTGGGGTAGATAGGTGTGGATTTATTATTTATTTATTTTTCACAAATTTGAACCATCCCTCTCTCTCATATCCTGGCAAAGAGTGAATTAAAGTTCTAAAATGTTTATATGTAGTAGTGGTGCAGGAGAAGACTGGATGTCAGTCTTCTGCTCTTGACATGCCAATAATTTTCTTTGTGAGTTTCAGTTTTTAGGAGCTTGGGGCAACCTCTCTTTAGTACCATTCCCTTTGGTTTAAAATTATAATATAGGAATTTGCTTTAGCAGGAAAAATAATGCTCTTTTATGCTACACATTCTGATTTCACTTGCAAACAAGTTGATGCTGCTTTTGATAAAAGAGGGAGGCTTGGAGAAGAAGTATTTCAGCTTCACCTTCTTGCCTGAAAACTCCAGGGTCTTGCCTGCCTTTTGACTCAATTGCTCCCTTGGCATGGCTACATACTTGAGCAAATAGGAAATATAATGAGAAACTGACTTCCTTGTGGTATTTCCAGCTGGAAATAAAAGAAGGAATATATTTTATTATACAATTCCCAAATGGAAGTCTACTGAGAAAACTTGTTTCTCATAACACTTTATATTTGCTTAAAAAAAGATATATGACAAGAAGTCTTCTCAATATATATTGCTACTATGGATGAGTAACTCAGACAACTAGCCCTGGAAGCCTGTTTGGAGACAATGTAAAATAAACAGTTAATTTAAAACTAACCAAAGACTAGGTAAAACGGCCATTGCCTTTTCTTCTTAAGGACAGGTAGATTCATATGCATGTCCGGATTAGATATTAGCATAAATAAAATGAGCTTTGGGTGTAGTTGATATAGATACAAAAAATCTAGATGAATGGTCTACACTTGAAAATGGTTGACCAAAGCCATATGGTTAGGAAATTGTAGCCAACCTTGTAGCTCAGTAGATTTGTAGAACACAGTAAATCTTAGTAGTTTTTCAAACTTTGGCAAAGATTTTATCTATACAAGCTCCAGGAAAACCTGTGCATTCAAAAAATTATTGAGTTAAATGAACCATGCACTGTGGTGTGTAAGTATTGGTCCTAGAGATTTCTTGGTCATATGCAGTTCCACCCATTCACCCAAGAAAATATGGCCTTAATTTTTTATTGATCCAGCTTTATCTTAAACTTCTTAGTTCCATCCCTATCCATCCAAAAATGCAGTCATTTGGATCCACCAATATTTTACAGACACAGGATAAATGTGATTGTTCCACATAACAATAATGTGAATATCTTCAATTTCAGCTAAAACATTAAGTCCATTTTTTAAATTTCACATTATAGATGTGTTATTTTATTCACATTTTGCATTTTTTTGTATTCTGGATGTACAGTATGTGTTTTATAGTGATGAAAGGAACAGTGTTTTATTTTCTTCATTTCTCATCAACTGAGCATATTTCATGATTAATATTAGGTAATATGAATGCCTTACTGCTGCTACTTGGATATTGTCAGTGACAAATTAACAAAATTAACTTGCTGAAATCAGTCTGCCTACACCATCCATAATTAAAACACCAGTAATAATGAAATAGCCTATAATTAATCCTCTTTTAAATTTCTAATGAAAATGTTGATTGTTTATATGAAATGAACATTTCCCAGATGTTATGATATCTGTGTTTTAGAGGATTGATGAATGGAAATGGTGGTATACATATACATACATTTGTATAGAATATTTTGAAAGCAAAGTTGCAGGTGAATTTAAGTGCTGTTCAGTCATTTAAGAATTAGTAGTCAAGGTTAGCAATTGAGCAGTCAGTTTATCATCTATCCAGATGTACCTTTTAATGAGGAAAATGTATGATTGGTATAAGCAGCTGCAACGGGTCAATGTTGCTGTAGGTTCTTTGTTCAAATACATATCCAAGCCTGCATGCGGCTCCCCACGAAGCTTGCAAGCACTAGGAAAAAGCTATTAGTTGAAATATGTATTACAAGTTTGAACTACTTGCAACTTTACTGCACACCCACCACATACGAACCTGAGAAAGCAACCAGTAACCTACAAAATGGAAAAACAGCTTTTCTGCTATGGTCTCCTCATAGACATTGTAAGCACACATTGATGTATTAAAACATAGGTGTGCCTTTTCTCTTGTACACTTTACTTAGTTTTCCCCTAGATTCGGCTGCTGAGTTTGGAAGTTATACTACTCTAAACAATGTAGGAAGATGTTGTAAAGTTATGAGCTATGGGGAGAAAATTGACAGGTGTTGCTTGAGATTTGTAGTTTCAAAGTTCACGAAGAACTATGCTCAGGCTGAATCAAAATAATAATTAAAAAAACAAAAGGAGATCATGGGTTGTGTTGCAGCAACCTAGGAGAATGCATCCTTGAAAAACATTTCAATTACTGAATCTCATCCCTGTCCAGTTATCATTAGAAAGAAATGAAGTACCTCTACATACCATACCTGGGCAGAGAAGCTTGGAGTAGCTTCAGAAATAACCATGCAATATTAAAAAGGATCTCTGCATGCTTGTGAACTCTTCTTCAGAAGCAGTGGCATAGTTCTAGTACTTACGAGCTTTACCTTAGGACAAAGGTGAAACAATGCTTTGGAGGCACTGAATGTATTTTTAATTTGGATTTTCATGTTACAGGTGTTCTCACAAAATGGGTTTCATGCCTGTTTATTCAGAAGATGATTGCCCTGATAGATGTGATTATCCAGTTGAAGGAGGGAGTGCTGAGATTACCCTAAACTAGGTTCTTTAGTGCTAGGAGGGTCTCTGAAACCAAATTTAAATTTTACTTCTTTTCTGTGGAGGTGGGTGGTGCACATTAGCATTCTTTACTACACAAGAATGCTGATTAATATCCAAAAACATTTCCTGGAGACCAGGATACCAGTGCTTTGCTTTGCATTATGCCAACTTTTCATATAAAAATAAAATATATATTGTTCAAAATATTTAAATGAAATGAGCTAGCAGCTAGATTCTTACTCAGGAATACTTAAAAGTGGAGCACATGCAGTCAGCTTGTGCTTCCATTGAACATACATGCACATGTGACTTCATGACTCAAAATAAAACATAGGTTCATTCTATGGCTCCTGTTAGTAAAAGGGCTGGAATGAATTTCAGGAGCCATGCTTTCTCTAGCTTATTCTTCTTTACAACCCAAGGGAATATTGGAAAAAGATCATAAGCTGGGCTTGAGACCCTGTCCATCAGTAAAAATAAAATAAAATAAAATCAACAACCGAACAAGTCCACAGAGTGTAGGGAAAGATGAGTTTGAAGATTGGCAAGATTGGTATTTTGGCAGTGGCTCAGACTACTGTTAACTGCTCTTTCAAAAAAAAAAAAAGTGGTTTAAGAAATAATTATTGCTTAATTTGAAAACCAGCCACTTTAAAGGTTTTAGCCTCTGTGTTTGTATTACAAACACTGCCCATTGTGGCTAATGGTAATAGGGATTTAAAGCAGTATGCTAGTGTTCAACCATCCAACCAAATAAAAAGCCATTTCAGTAGTCAGTCCAGCCTAAATGAGCATACCTACCTGAACACTGATATCTCTGCCTGCTGGTGGAAACTCATCATGTAGAGAAAAATATGTAATGTAGTTGCAAAATTAAGTGTTTTCAAAGTTGTTCATGTGATCTTAATTCATAATAAGTCAGTTATTTGTCTGTCAAAAAGAAAGAAATAGGAATTCTGATATTTTCCCATTATTGCTTTATGTAAATTACATTCAATTTGGTGATGAGTTGCATCTGGAGTTTTATACTGTAATTATTAAGTTCACATATAATGAAATTGGCAGGTGTAATAAATTGGCACTGTATATTTGTATAAGAGTTGTTAAAAACAGGAAAAAATTGAAGAATGAAACATGAACATTAGATAAAAGAATCACAAGGCAGTTATTATTAACCCATTATTTTGCTTTATGAGTATACTTAGTACAGTAGAATTGGGAAAGAACATATTATCTCCCAATCCAAGATAGAATTAATGAAATCTCTTTTAAAAAGAAAAAATAACGCTAAATATAAATGGACAGTAAACTGACAGGTGATTTAAATTGTGCTTTTTAAAAACAAAAACTAACTTTAAAACAGTATATAAAAATTATTTGAATTGCATTGCAAAACATGGCATATATTTGCATATATTACACCCTATGGAGTAAATGTTTGACCACCAAGCAGCAATAAATGGCATCCCTTATGTGATACGTATACTGTTGCAAAATCTACAAATTAGTGGTATGGGAGGTGGGTAATAAAACATTTTAGCTGTTCCTCTGTAAATATATACTCCAACTTATCCTTCTAGGAATAGGCTTGGTTTTGAGACCTTTGGTTGCTGTGCTTATTTTCTGTATGCAGAAATTGATTGTTGCTGTTGCTGAGTTTTGACAAGAGACTCTTTTACTTCCTAATGTAACCTATCTGAAGTTGAACAATTTAAATACTACTGGATAAGTTGTCCAGAAAAAATATTGTATAGCACTGCCACTACTTCCTTTACCATCTTCTCCTACAATCTTTCCCAAAATCAGTTCACACTGCAGCATAGCCACAAATATACCATTAGGATTTCTACTCCTTGTTGGAAGATTTAGAAATTAATCCAAGTAATAACTACTGAGCCTATCAGGAAATGAGGCTGGGCTTTTATAGCTGTAGCTTTGAGCTCCCAGCATTCTACAGCAATGTTTCTCAATTTTGACAATTTTAAGGTATGTTGATTCTGGTTAGGGAATGCGGGAAGCTGAAACCCAACACATCTTAAAATAGTTTGAGAAATACTGTTCTTTTGAAACAGTTTGTCTATAACTGCCAGCATTGATGTGTGAGCAGGGGTGGGCTGCAACCTGTTTAACAACCAGTTCGGTTCCAAACAGCCCATTTTAAGCTCTAAAACTTACCATTTACTGCAGTACCGGTGAGTAAAACAGCTGAAGCGCAGCAATCTACTGTGCCACATGAATCGGATGAGCTGAAAAACATGGAAATATAGGACAGAATAGGGCAGGGGCAGGTAGGCAGGGCCAACTGCTCAACAGAACTACTGGTTTACCCGAACCAGCAGCAGTCACCACTGGGGGTGTGTGCAAGATGGGAATAAGAAAGGCAGCATCATGAAAGTATCATAATCTCACTCCTACATACATCCTGACATCATGCTTATATACAAAAGGGTCCAACCCTACTTTGTCATTTTGTTGAAAGCAACAAAATTCTGTGGATGTCCATACATATATATGTGTTGTGGCCCAGCAGGAGCCGTTGGAGCTGCCACCAGACTCCGACAGTGAGGGGCCCTATGAGTCTGCTATGGAGGATGTGGAGGACACTGGACGGGGTTCCGACTCCGAGCAGGGCACAGAGAGACTGGTTGGCCACCAGGAGGTGCCTGAGCCTTGGAGCAGTGAGGAGGAGACAAGGGACTGTGATCCTGAAGTCATGCATTGAAGCAGTGGGGAGGAGCCAAGAGAATTGTTCCTGGATGCCCAGCAACACTGGGCAGATCGACGCAGAGAGCAGTTACCAAAGATAATTGGACCAGGTGATTGTAATTAGGCTCGCTCAAGATAATATTTAAAGAGAGACTGGGAGGAGCCTGGTTTTGTAGGATTAAATGTCATTCCTAATGCTGGAGAAGCTGTTATCTGTCAAAGTCTGAGTTGCTGCCAAGGTTCTTATCTGTTTGTTATGCTTGGCTTTCAGCCACTGAGGTTTTGGTTTCTTGCTAATAAAGTGCTGTGACATTTCAGTTAAGCATGTCTCGGCATTCGTTACTGGACTGAGGAGGGGGTCAGAACATATATGGGTATATCAAATTAATGTAGAATAGTATATGTGCATATATCAAATTAATGTAGAATAGTGAGATAACATTTTAGCTGTATTACTCTAAATTACTCTATGCTGATCTGGAGAAAGCCCCACTGAACCATGGCCCTTTGAGAGTCTGGTGAAACCTACAGAACCTTTCTCAGAAAAAAAATATTTAAATGCATAACTTAAAATATATAGTATTACGAAGGAAACCAATTACACTGAAATACAATTGTGTGATTATTAAATAGTTAACCAACATTTTTTGTTATTGTATGTATAGAGGCCATACATTTCTTTGTTGCCTACATAAATAGAACAGAAAGGTATTTTCCAGGGGCTGGGGAAGCAAGGTTGTAACTTTTTTTTCCTCCCAGATTTCCAGACCCATTGAAATCTATCCAAAGACCCCCAGGTGAAGAACTGGGCCACAATCCTCTACACTGGATAATAATTTTGCAACTTCTTAGTTTCCCATAATTGCAGTTATGAATAGGTTTTTATGGCTATAATCATTCCTGAAAATTATGATTTGGAGATGACACATTAACTCAGTGGGGCTCACATTTAGAAATAACATATTAACCCATGCTAGCTGGGGAATTCTGGGAGTTGAAGTCAATGCATCTTAATAATTTTGGTTAATTTTTATTCAATACTAGTTTAGAAGAAAAACACAAACAAAGACTTCTATTTCCTGTTTTGGCTTCTGTTTTCTAGCCACTTATAAATTTTATTCCATATTTTATAGAAATCTGATTCTTCTCTTTCTCTTAATCCCATGGTCATTTTGTTACTAATTACTATCAAACTTAAAATATTTACTACATTGTAAATATAATGGTGATATGAACAATTAATATTATTACAAGTGTCAGTACTACTATTATTACATTATTAGAGAAGTTAAAATCGATAGGAAGGCAATGTAGAATGGAGAACTACAAAGGCTAAACATGAATGCCGATACGGAAGGCTATAATTACTTTATATTGTTATGTTTGTCTTGTTTTTTCTTTCTTTTTTTGTTGTGTTTTACTTTTTGTTTTTAAAGTTAAAAATGTTTAATAAAAACTATTTAAAAAAATTAAGTCAATGCATCTTATAGTTGCCGTGGTTGAGAAACTCTACATTAATTTAATGGTGCAAATCATTGCTGTATTGTAATACAAATAAAAGCTTCCATCTTTTTTGTAATCATCTTTTGTTTATGTAGGGGTCATTTTATGGGTTGTTAAGCCTTAAATAACTATAAATAAATAAGCCCTTACTTTCTCAATATATTAATAAAAGCAAAACCTGCTTTGTATCTATATCTAAATAAAACATTTCATAGATTACTCAGAAATATAGAATATATATATATATATATATATATATATATATATATATATATATATATATATATATATATATATATATATATATATATATAATATATCCTTGTATATAATAGCCAAACTGGGGGGTTACATGTTGTGAACATATATCTCTTCTTTTAAGGTGGTCAACTATATACTCTGGATTGTATTATGAACTACACTCTGTGAGATCCTTTATTGTTCCTTGTCCAGGTTTTTATACAATTATTTCCATTTCTTTGTATGCATACTCTTGATTTTAGTCTTTTAGGGACTCAACATTTCAACGTCCCATCTTAATTTTTATATTAATTGCTATGTTTCAAGATAACTGCAAGATAAATTTTCCAATATTGTGCAGCAATGTGCTTTAGTATATGTATTTTGAGCCATTTATTGATGAGGTTTCATGATCAGCAGTGCTTCTGTTCAATGAAGCACGTCTATGAATGAAGGCAAGGTGGCAATCTTAAATACATGACTCATAAGTAAGCCATATAAGTTTATATGTTACCTCAAATAAATGTGTACTGTGGGATTAGACTTAGACGTTTTCTATGAAGTAAGTAAGTGCTTTATTCAAAATCTTAGGTAATTTCAGAAAATTTAGCCTGAATTATACTAAAATGTATTTCTCTTTGGAGATAGGCAAGAGACACATGGATGTGCCATAATTTTCCAATTTATAATGCACTTTGAGATAAACTGCATGACAATAACTGTTTCTCAGGAAAAGCTTTTCAATAAGGTGGTCAGTTAAAAATCAAGGTATTGTAAATATTTGTTGTGCCAAAGACCAAGGAGAAACAATACTAGAACTGGTTGACTAATGAAATAAAACATTATTCTCAAAAGTATTTTAAGATTTGATGAGGGAAAGCTGTTGACACTATGGCATCTGTTCAAATCCTGAACCTAGTAGCTACAAAAGAAAAAGAAACAATTATGAAATATTTCAGAAAATACTGTTTGCCGTTATTTAATGACTTCAGGGAATAAAACATTGCTGTCTTCTTCATTTGCAAATCTCTGACATTGTCACAAACACTGCAATACTTCGTTATAATGATCAAGACTACTTGTCCATGCAATCACAGACACCAAAATAATAGCTGTGAATGAAGTTCTGCAGTAAAATTAAACTAGTGATATTAATGAACTGTATTTAAAATCCACATAACCGTGCATTTTTTTTTTTTTTTTTTTTTTTTTTTAATCCAGAACTACAATTTTAATTATTTGTTAAGATTCTTACAATCAGAGAAATGATCGGCTACATAAATCCAGGCAGTATACAGTAATTTTACCAAAAGAGAAAGGACACGATAAACTTCTGTGAATATAAAACTTTGGAAACAAGAGCTGGGATTGATAGAATAAAACAACTGACTAGGTACTTACAAAACAGATTTGTAATTGTGCCCTTTCCTAAATGTTCAGTTTGTTTCCTATTTCAACTTTTTTATTTTTCTTTAAAAAAAAAAAACACAAATATGTCATCATTTGTCAATCATTAAGACATTGAAGTACAATTTTTTTTTTGTTGTGTGTATCCCTCCCTCCCTCCACCCCCCCCACCCCCCCTCCTCCTTCCCCCCCCCCCCGACTTCCCAGAACCCGTACACGGTATGGATTTTAACTAACACAGTCTAAAATCTATTGAGAAAAAAGAAATAAAGAAATTAATGACATTCTAGATTGACCTTAGCTTCTTCTTACTGAACTGACTTTTAACCAGTTTAAATCATTTCTGATCTTAAGCATAGGCTAACTGGAATTTCTTAGTCCCGTATTTATTTTGTATATAGTCAATCCATTTTTTCCAGTCTCGTTTATATCTCTCATTTGAATGATCTTTGAGATATGCCGATATTTTAGCCATTTCAGCTAAGTTTGTTACTTTCAATGTCCATTCTTGGATTGTAGGCAAGTCTTCCTTCTTCCAATATTGCGCCACCAACAGTCTTGCTGCAGTTATCAGGTGCAGAGTCAAATTGGTCTCTACCCACTGTAAAATCAGTACATATACCTAGTAAAATAACTGAGGACTAAACTTTATCCTTCTTTTAAAAACATTTTGCATGACCCACCATATTTTTATCCAAAATGCCTTAACCTTTTGGCAGGTCCACCATATATGATAATATGTAGCATCGAGAGAACCACACCTCCAACATTTAGGCTGTACACTCGGATACATAGAAGCCAACTTTTTAGGATCTAAATGCCATCTATAGAACATCTTGTAAAAATTTTCTCTCAGATTTTGAGCTTGTGTAAATTTCACATTTCTTACCCAGATTCTTTCCCATGTATCCAACATTATTGGTTCCTCAATATTTGAGCCCATTTTATCATACAATCTTTAACTAATTCTGTTTCCGAATCCATCTGTATTAATACATTATATATCCTCTTTATATGCATTAAGCTTGATCTCTTATTTGTATTAATACAGATTATCCTCAACTTGAATAAAACCAATTTTTTGATCTATTTTCCACCTAGCCTGTAATTGCCCATACTGGAACCATGTTTGAACTACCTTCTCCTCTTTTAATACCTCTAAACATTTTAATTGTAATACCCCCCTTTCCGAGGTAAGAAGCTGTCTGTAAGTAATTCTGTCCTGTTTTTGTGCTGTATTCATATTTTCAATTGCGTGTCTAGGAATTGCCCACATGGGTATCTTGTCATTTAATTTATATTGATATTTCTTCCAGACCCGCAATAAAGCATTTCTTAAAATATGACTTTTAAAGGTCTTATCCAATTTTTTGTTGAATAACAGGTAAGCATGCCAACCAAATACCAGATCGTGTCCCTCAATGTTCAATATTCTATCATTAGTTAAATGAATCCAATCACTAATTACAGATAATGCCACTGCATCATAATATAGTTTTAAATTAGGTAGTTTCAAATCCTCCTCTCTCACGTACATCTTGCATTATTTTCATCTTAACCCTCGGCTTCTTTCCTGCCCCACAAATTTGTTGATACCCTTCTGCCATTCTAAAAGGTTCGCATCTTTTTAAGTATAGGTAACATTTGGAAGAGAAATAAAAATTTTGGTAAAATGTTCATTTTCACTGCCGCTATCCTACCCAGCAAAGATAAGTGCAATTTCTCCCATTTTTTCATCTCTGTCTGTATGCTATACCAAAGTGGTTCATAATTATGCTTATATAATTTCCCATTTGAAGTTAAAATGTTAACTCCAAGATATTTGACTTTTTTAACTACCTCACATCCTAGCATCACTCCTAATTCTTCCTTTTGTTTAATATTCATATTTATAGCTAATATTTTCGTTTTTCCTAAGTTTATTTTAAAGCCCGACACTTGACCATATTGATTAATCATATTCATTAAAACCATACTGGATTCCTGCGGTTGTTCCAATATTATGACCAAATCATCCGCAAAAGCGCGGACTCTATATTCTTGCTGCCTAATCTTGATCCCTTTTAAACCATCCAAGCCCCGTATTTTATTCAACAATACTTCCAAAGTTATAATAAACAATAATGGGGACAAAGGACAGCCCTGTCTTGTACCTTTTCCAATTTGAAAAGAGTCTGTCAGACTTCCATTGACTATGATTGTGCTGTTTGCTGTTGGTATATTGCTTTAATGACTGTAAAAAATTATCTCCTATCTGCATTTTTTGCAGTATCTTCAACAGAAATTGCCAATTAACTCGATCAAAGGCCTTCTCAGCATCCAAAAATATAAACGCAGCAGGGATCTGGTTGTTCTTTCCCAAATATTCTAATGCATTAATAATTAATCTAACATTACTTTTCATCTGTCTCCCTTGTATAAAACCTGTTTGGTCCGTATGTATCAATTGTTGAATGACCAACATTAACCTATTTGCTAATATTTTAGTAAAAATTTATAATCTACATTCAGTAATGAAATGGGTCTATAATTTTGGGTTGAGTAGTATCTTGATCTTCTTTGGGTATCAAAGATATAAACGCTGTCTTCCAAGATGGAGGGACTTTACCTTCCGTTTGAATCATATTAAATAATTCTCTAAGAGGTTCTACCATTTCTAACTGTAAGTTTTTGTAGTAAACCGCTGTCAAGCCATCTGTACCTGGTGCTTTCCCTGGCTTTAATTGCTTAATTACCTGCAGGATTTCCCCCGAGGTTATTGGTTGATTCAATTTTTGCCTGTGTTCTTCTCTAACTGAAGGTATTTTCTCCTTGTCTAAATATTTGTCTATGTCTAAACCATTAATTTTATCCCCTTTATACAGTTCTGTAAAAAATTCCCAGAAAGCCTTTTGAATCTCTTCCTGTTGGAACACCTCCTTCCCTCTGTAAATCAGTTTAGATATATTTCGAGTTTTCCTTTTTTTTCCTAATCTGATAAGCTAACCATCTGCCAGGTTTGTTTGCATTACAAAAGTATTGTGTTTTGCATATAATAAATTAGTAGCTACCTGGTCAGAGATCAACATGTCGAATTGAGATTTAATATGTTAATAGCTTCCTTAACCTTTGTATCGTCTGGTTTCCTTGTTAACTCCAGCTCTTTTCTCTTAATTTCCTCTTCCAGTTCTGTTCGTTTTAACCCTTGCTTATTCTATGTGTTTTATTTATATTCATCAAAACTCCTCTCATATACGCTTTGCTTGCATCCCATACAAATTCCATAGATGTACCCTTATTCATATTCAAAACAAAATATTCAGATAGTAATTTTTACAATCATTAATATAGTTTTCATATCTAAATAAATTTTCATTCAGGTCTCCAAAACCTTCTTGCCTGCACTACCCTTCCCACTCCATCCAACTGGGTTATGGTCCGAAAGGACTCTAGCTGCAATCTTTGTTTTCTTGACCCTAGAAAGCAAATCATTAGTGGTTAGAATAAAATCAATCCTTGAAAGGGATTGATGCCTGTCCGAGAAGAAAGTGAAGTCATATTCCTCTGCATTTCTTTCTCGCCAGATATCTCTCAATTCGAATCATCCATAATGTCAAAGAAAGATTTGGGTAACTTTGCTCGCATCTTGGTATTTAGGCGGGAAATCTTCTTATCTCTCTTAGTGTCTATCACTCCATTCCAGTCACCCAATAGTATACAGGAACTATAGTCCCACTGTACTAATTTAGCATGAAGATTTCTATAGAATCTATCTTGCTGTTGATTGGGAGCATAAATTCCCAAAAGTAATGTCTTTTTCCCTTCTAAGATTAAGTCTAAAGCAATATATCTTCCGAAGGGATCTGCTTCTATTAATTCAGCTTTCATATCTTTTCTTAAGTATACAACTATACCATTCTTCTTTTCCATAGCAGAAGCTGCAAAATATTGACCAAGTTTTGAGTTGATCAAATATTTTTGATCAGTTGACTTGATATGAGTTTCTTGCAAACAAATTACATCGTTCTTAAACTGTTTAAGATAATGAAATATTTTCTTCCTCTTCTGTGGAGAGTTCAGTCCGTTGACATTCCATGTTAAAATCTTAGTTGTCATCTTTGGTTGGTTGAAGCATTTTTAGAGCTTCCTGCACGGCCTGTTTAACCTTAGGTCTAGCTCCTCCCACTGCTTCCAGATTTGTTTGTTGTAGTTCCTTGACGATGGCCGATGATTGTTGATGCTGTTGCTTCTTAGCTTGTTTCTCCATACGTCTAGTAGTCATGCGGCTAGGTCTTGGTTCCATAGCACCTTGCACTTCTAGAGAAGAGAGATGCTCCATCTTGTCTGGTGGTTGTATAGTTTGCTGTCTATCCTGTCCTTCTTGTGGTCTTTCTCTAGGTCCAGATGGTGCAGGGTGTCCGGCCTTCAATATATTATAATAAAAATCTCGGGCTTTCCATACAGAGTTGAAGGCGGTACCTTTGCTTATCAAATGTAAATATGATGCCGAATGGTGCATCCCATCTATACTGTATCTGACGATTTCTGAGTTCTTCGACCAAAAAAGCGTAGTCCTCTTCTGGCTCTTAACATTTGAGGTGGTATCTCTTTCAAAACGCCAGGTCTTCACCGCCAATTTGAAGCTTAGTGTTATAAGACGCTTGCAGTACCATATTTCTGAACTCTCTTGTAGTAAAATATATAACGATGTCTCGAGGAAGCTGCTTCTGCTTTGCCAGCCAGGAGTTAACGCGGTAAGCTTTGTCAATTTGCCAGCCTTGGTTGGTCCCTGGTCTTCCCATCAGGCGGTCAAAAGCTTCCGATAGGATCTGTTTCAGGTTCTCCTGTTTCTCCTCACGCAGCCCCCTTACTCTTAATGCGAACTCCATTTGTCGGTACTGTATCATAATAATTTCTTTTTCAGCATTTCCACTTTTTGTTCCACCACCTCTGTTTCAATGTCAAGTTAGCATTGGCATCATTAAGAACCTCTAGAGTATCTTCCACTCCAGAAATATGTTTCTGTTATACAGTTACAAGACTCAGCATGTCATCTCTAATTTTATCAACCTTAGCCTCAAATTCTCATACAACTCCTGTTTAAGTCCTTTTATTTCACTTTTAATTTCACTTTTAATTTCTTCTTTCATTTCTTTTATTTCCTCTTTTCCCTCCCTCTCTATTATCTCTAAATTTATCTTCCATTTTAATTGTCTGTGCATTAAGAGCCTCGCTTAGATTACTCAGAAAAAATTCTTTCGTTAACACATCCCCAGCAGGGGGCGTAGGAAGCGGAGGCTGCAGCTTTGTGCCAGGCACTGAGGATGTGCCCCTGGAAGTGGAGGGTGACGACTTCAAGTTAATATTTGGTTTTGAGGCCATTTCAAAAATTTGTCTGCCTGCAGTTAATAAAACTCTATTGCCTAAATATGCAGCTTTAAGTAAAGAGGCTTTTATTTTGAAGTTTAAGGCTTGGCAAAAGTTTCAGTGAGTAACATTGTAACAAGACCGTTCAACAGATTCGTCACCATTTAACTTCCAAATAAGCAAAGTTAATGAAGGAGTAAAATTCTTCTATTGTGAAACCAAAACATATGATAAGCTATCTCTTTTGTTTTGAATTCTTTTGAAGTCTTGTGAGAATTAGCAAAAAGTGTTCGTTATTACCGGAGAAACCAGCCTGCTCGGCGCCATTTTAAAAAGCCTCTGAGTAAATAATTTTTCGGAGGAGAAAAAGAGAAGAAGCTAAATGTTGATAAGCAATTATTGTCCTCGCAGTAAACGGATTCAGCTCGTGATAAGATTAAATCAAACAAAACTTAGAGCAGAGTGGGAGAGACCTACTTTGTCCTGCACAAGGCAGTTTGAAGTTCCCAGCACGGACAGCCGTTCTGCCTTGGGCTAGCCCCCCCTTTCCTTGCAAGCACAAAAGCTGCAAAAATCGAAGAGCATTTGCCAGCAAAACAGTTTCTTCTTTCCCTCTTGCCTGAAGGATAAGAAAACCTGATAAGACGTCAGATGGAAGATCCTCTAAACAGGTACGTAGCCAGGAATTCGGAGGCAGCTGATTTTTTGCTGCCTTCACCAGTAGGCTCCTCCCAGGAGTCCGCCGTGCAGTTTTTTAAAGGTGTGCAATATGGATGGGTGGAACTATTTGGTTCACAATAATTTTAATTATGCATCGCTGGCAGAACTCTATCATGGAGAATAGAGAGCCAGGTTCTGTAATCGAATCTATGAGAATAAAAAAAGACTCGAGGGACAAACTTGAAAGTGACCCTATTCATAAGATATTGCTGATGACGGCATAGACTCCATACACATATAAGCAAAAGTATAACTAATCTTGGTTTTTCAGTATATAATTTTGCATATGAAAATCTACCCTTGAATTTAAAAGTATTATCCATAAAAAGCATAGGGCATTCTGAAAGGTATGGAATCTTTACTTCTCCCATATAAACAGATGGCTGATTCACCCAACCATTCTTCACATTATCAAAGTCAAAAAGCTGTTGTCTTTTTCAAGGCTTCTGTATTTAATGTATATGGAAGTGATAGCCTTCTATGCTGTTAGTCTGAGCATGAATATGAAGTCAACTATTTGGACTTCAATATGTAGTTTGTGCTAAGACTTAACTCTAGAAAGCTGTTATGCAAAATCCATTATTTCCTATGACCATGTTCCTTTGCTGTTACAGCTTCTAAACTTTTCTCTTAAAATATCCATTTGTGTAGTAACTAGGTAAAAGAACAATTCTTATACTGCTTATTTGGAGAGATTCTATTTTTTGTGCCAGAGGATATATTGAAATTAAGATTGAAGTATTTCAAAGTAAAATAGTATTTCTAAGACAGGGAGGACAGTTTCAGAAGCACAATTCTTACTTATCTTTATAAAAATTTGCAGATGAGATTTTTCTTTGGCATGCTGAACATTATATCTAACGGATACAAACTACATGTAACTTTTGTCTAAATTGAATGAGTTTCTCTAGCCTGAGTTTCCATGTGGTTCTCATGGTATTCTTCCTCATTTTTCTTCATCTCTTGCTTTAAACTAGGGCTACCATTTTCTGGGTTACAAATCATTGGCTCTTCACTTCTATCCAGTGGTTCTCCAGGCTTTTGCTGTTCAAATCCACCTGCAAAGTCTGAATTTTGGAAGCAGATCTTTTCAGTGGAAGATCTGTTCCCAGCATTCAAAGGTGCAGTTCTTTATGTATGTTCAGTGTGTTGGATAGAATAAATTGATTGCTGCAGCAACATCTATGATCATCAACTATTGATTAAGGAGACATGTATGAACTCATTACAAAGAGAAAGTAAATATTTACTATATCAAACAGCTTAAAAAACGATATAATTCCTCTGTAAGAAATTATATTTAATTAATTGATCCAAAATATTGGCTTAATTTTGAACTTGGTTAACATTCTGTGACTTTTGTTTTGCATAAAATGATATAGTTGTATACCGAGGAAGAGACATTAAGGTTGAACGAACTGATGTTGATTTCTTTTTTGGAAGATATATTGTATGGGATCTAAAAAGACTTAATGGATAATTTTGAATTTTTTTATATATAAATTACTGATGACTTATTTTCCAGGGTGGAGGGCGGAGATCGTGGTGGTTCTCTTGGATCGCGGCCCAATTTGGATGGAGTTGGGAGGTGTGGTGTAGACGGGAGGGCAGTGGAGGTTGAATGAGAGCTTACTTTGAGATGGAACTGTAAAAATTGCTATCTGAATATACTGCTTGGAAGGATACATCCAGGGAGTTTGCAGGAAGGCGGAGCATATATGAGAGGAGTACGGATGAATATAAAATATATGTATGTGTATGTATATGGGTGTGTATATATATGTGTGTGTATATGGATACAGATAGAGCCAGGGACGAGAAGAGCTGGAAGAGGAAACTGAGAGAGACTTGAAATGTGTTTAAATTGTGTCAGAGAGGAAGGAAGCATAAAAGGGACAAATTAAGGGTTTGGAAATAGTTAGATATTTAGATAAAGGGATAAGGCCCCTAGCTAGAGAAGAATTCTACTTGGTTACTTACTTGGTTTTAATATATGCTGAAATCCTGCAGGTAATTAATTAATTAAGATTAGGAATGATGTAACCGCTTAAGTTTTTTTTTTTTAATGATAAGAAGCTGAGCTCAATGTAGAGAGTTTATTGATTTATTGATTTTCTTTCTTTTTTTTTTTAGTACTTTTTTCTTCTATTCTTTTCCTTTTCTTTTCACTTTTAACTTACTTGGTTTTAATATACTCGAGACTGTGTTTGATAAAAAGCTATAACCGGGTACGGGATTTGGAAGTCGGAAGGGGGGAAGGGAGGGGGGATTATAGGGGGGAGGGGGGGAGGGGGTATATAAGTTTATGTTAATCTTAGAACAACAAGAATGCACTTTTATACTGTTGCCTTTTTCTTTTCCTTTTCTAATTTTAGTATAAAATAAGAAGCCGAATACATCGATGGATAGTAGAAATACACCGAAGTGAGGAGTAGAGGGAAAGAAGAGAGAGGGGTAGAGAGGTAGTGAGAGGGGAATGAAAGAGGGTGAGATGGAAGGGAGGGGGAGAAAGAGAACGTTAGAGGGGGAGGGGAAAGTAGAAGAGGGGAATGTTTGAAGGGGAGAAAAGAAAGTTGGAGGGGGGGAGAAAAGAAAGGGTATATGGAGGGTTGAAGCGCTATGTTGGTTTTGTATTTGGAATATAAGAAGAGTTGTGTTTATTGCTTAATGTTATATGGCCTTAATTATGCACAGTATATATGTGATTGTATAAAATGAAATGAAATGAAATAAACTTTTTAATAAAAAAAAAGGATAAATTGATTGCAATTCACAAAAAGTCTAATAACCCACATAAATCCTTGTTGATATGCAGTACGATGAATATCAGTTTGGAAGTCATAACATGTTTATTATATCTCATATGGTGAAATCCTAAATAGATGAAATTAAAAGCAAAGTCCTGTTTGATTCAAAGGGGACATATTCCCTAGTATTTGGGTACAAGATTGCATTTATTTTTACACACCAAATACTGATTCCATTTAAGGGCTGTTGTTACAAGAAAACACATGCAGGTATGAGCAATTATGAGTATATAGTGTAGCATATTACCTTTGTGTGTGATATAGAAAGGCTAAATGACACCTGCAGTCATTTTATTTTCATTCCAAAATAATAATACCGCAAGACTATCATTTAGTTCTACAACACAAGGCGTTATAGTAATATGGCAAATAGTAGACAAATTCAGTGTCTTCTCTTTGTGTTTTTCTTTTTCCTTTTGCTGATGAAGTGCTCTTTGTTTTGGACTGAGAGACAAAACACACATACAGATAGAGAGGACACGAACACAGAAACTTTCAGAAATAATTGCAGGAATTATACTTGAAGTTGCTAAATTTGTGACCAGATTAATTGTGTACTGTATCTGCAAAGTTCCAGATGATCTTTCCAATTGAGAAGATTTTATTTTAGCAGACTAAGAGGGTAAGCAATTATTAAAGAGAAAAGCAAATTATTAAAGCTGAACACTCCATTCACTTTACTCTGATAGTAGCTTCCTGATTGAATCCCTAAGTTGTGAGCTAATAGTTTCCACAATAACATTTCTAGAGTCAAACCACCCTGTTATAGAAAAACTCCCTCCTGATACTTTTTTCATGAGATACATTAGCTATAAAATTCAATCCATTTCTAACAGCAGAAGCTGAAATGACTGATGTATTTCTTAGTAAACAGGTCTTGTACCCTTCTTGGAAATTGTACTTGTCAAAATAATATTGTATGTCCATTTCCTTTGTTCTAGAACTTACTTATTTGAGGTCCTACTATGTGACTATACTTCTCTTTATCTGGACATTCATCTTTCTCTTGTTACAAGGCTTCATAGTTCTTTTGACATGTTAACTTTTGTAGCCTTGCATCCTAGGCACCCTTCCACAGAAATCTACATGGTCTATGTGAACTTATTGTTAAGAACTAACCATGGATTCCAAGCAGTGATGTTTCAAATGAACGATGATCAGTGTACCTTATCTTCCTTAAATCAAGTGCTCTTGATTTAGAGGTCCAGTATGGGGATTCCTTATGTCCAAGCTGAAGGAATATCAGGGATCTTTCTTTCATAAGAAGCTTTTTGCATTTCCTACTTGGAGGGGAATTGCAATACTATGAAAAAAAGTTGGCAAAATATTATGACGGTCCAAGGCAGAGATGTCAAACTCGTGGCCCACGGACCAGATGTGTCACATGCTGGCCATGCCCACCTCTGGTTAAGTGAAGGGGGGAAAAGTCATGATATACATGTGATGGCAAATTTGACACCCCTGCTCCAAGGCATGAAAGAAAAAAGTTCATTTTAGGGAACATACCAGATCTTAATGAAAGAAATAAGTACATGGTAGGGAACGGATATAATAAATCAATGAAACACTGCTGCTTCCAAGGGTTGAACAGCACCTGGCAAAAGAACACAAATAGTCTTAAACTCTAGGATAAGAATAAGGTATGGATAGACTAGTATTTATTATAATAATTTTCTAATTTTTTTATTGGGATTTAATTCACATAAACACACTGAAATATTGTAATGTTTAACTATTTGAGGTGGCTATTCTAAGCTGAAAGATATAATATGCAATATGCCCTCTTAATTTGCTTTTGAAGTAAAAATCCTGGGTGCAATTCACAGAACCTATGCTAAAGTAAATAATTCCTTTTATCTTGATCATAAAAATGAAGCCACTAATCTTATCAATGTTTAATCTTGCAAATACTGCTAACTAAAATGTTTACTTATACATAATCATCATGGAAATAATTTTATATACAGGACATAAAATTAGAAATACAGCCTGAGGGCTGGTTCTTAGGGCTGAATAACTCCATGTAGTTGTGAATCTGTATATATGGCCACTTGAGCCGTGTAAATATGAATTCTATCTGCAAAGAGTCATTCACAGATATAACTTCACTGAATATTCTGATTCATATTAACCAACCTGCATACTTATCATATCCAAGTGCATATGGAGACATTTAAATTATAGTTCCCATAGATCTAATATTTTTGTTGTCAAAACTAGAAAAAAAGTGATAATCGATTAAAAGACATGATAGCCATTTCTATTGCTATATGTTATTATGCACATTTCTGCCCAGGAAAGAGACAGTACAAGTTACCTGTATTTTGTGTTATTGCTGAAGTACTACATAGTTTATAATTTGCATCCTCCCTTTTTCTTAGCTCCTCTTTGCAGTTTTATAAATCCCCTGTTAATTGCCCTGCTAGATATAGTGGGTTATTTTTCCCCCCAACCAGAAATATGTATTTAATATGTGAGCATATTTGGTGCTCATTGATAGAGCAACAGTAGGAATGATCTTGCTTTATGTACCAGTTACAAGGTTTAATATCATTATACTTCATGCAATATTAGTTTTTATTAGTCACCATTAACAAGATGCTTTCTATTGGATTCTCATTGTTTAGTTAAAAAAAAAAACCTGTTCCAAAGAACGCACACACAAAAAATCTTCATGTCAGCTATATTAAATTAAAGAACTGTTTACCTTTTCTAGAAAAGCATATGTATCTAAATAGAGGCATCTTTTACCGTTGCATAGTGGATTGGAAATTAGCATTTTTGTTCATTTCTCCATGTATGCACAGCGCCTGGAAGAGTAATACGCCATGCATATCAGATCACCGTCTACAATTTTGTGCAATATATTATTTGGCAATCTAAAATTTGTAATTTGCATGAAATTGCTTAATTAAACACAGTCACTCAAGGTATTAATTTCTCTGGCTGGCAGGTCCATGTACCAAAGGCGGACTACAGAAAACGGGCAATTGTGTCAAAAAGAACAGTAAAATAGGAAGGCAGGAAAGCGCCAACGCTGCACTTTCACTTCTAGCTTCAAGACAACGGAAACCGGCAAAGAAATTTATAAGAACAACTCTGGCGTTTTGCCAATGAATCTGCTTCGGGGACTCAAGGAATCCTTCTTCCTCAACCTTTTATTTCTCTCCTTCGCTAGGAAAAGAGGAGTACGGGAGAAAGGGAGGGGGGGGGGGGCTGTTCTTTCTTTAAGCAGCCCATTCAGTACTTGATTTCCCCGTGTTCAAGATTTGAATATCAGCAACCCTACCGATAAAATGGATCCAATCAGCCCTTTCTAGTTGTCAAGACTACAGGTCATAATTATGCCCCCGCTCTCTTAAACAAATAGCTCCACATTTTCATAAATAGATAATTCTCTAATTGATCCAGCCTACCCTACTTGCATAACATTTCCACGTATGTCACCCGCCCCCCCCCACCCCTCGAGTTTCTAGCCCTAGGTGAAAGGCAACATTTCGCAATGCATGCAAATGAGCTTACTAGAGAGTGAAATGAGTGAAAAGATGAGTGATAATATAGTTTAGAGATATGTGTGTGTGTGGGGGGGGGAGAGCGATCATTCTCATGGAAAGGCTATTAAAAAACAAAATCTGCGGAAAACATTATGGTTTTAAACAAGAGAGAAACAGATTTGCAGGATGTTTGTTGACTTCTTTTTAGTTAATTCGTCGGAAAAGGAATAATCGAGCGACGAAAAACAAACAAACAAACAACAAACAAACAAACAAACAAGGAAAGTGAAAGCCGACGTCCAGGTGGAACCAAAGAGCCCGTCTGGCAAGCGCAGGGAAGGAGGCCGATTTAGGCAAAACAGGGAGGAAAGGGGGAATCGCCTTAGTCGGGAAATAGATTTCTTTACAGTTTTGAACCAAACGTTATTTCGCAACGCCGGTTTTTGAACGACACCTTCTTCATTTCAAGTGCGTGGAGACATCCCATGATCTGGATCATTATTGCCCACCCCATTGGGCTTCATTCCACCCCCCACCCACCACATTCTCCCATTTCTTTGCACCTCTTCTGGCGCTTAGGTAAGCGTGCGCAGATTTGGTAGTCTTACGATTTATTCCCGACTTTCTAAATACTGTCAGGATTGGGGTTGCCCTCCTTAGTCCTGCAATCTTAAAGCCACCCATTCGCGAGAAAGCACCGACTGAATACAAGTGGGAGTTATTTCAGAGGGAACGGCGCTGTAAAACAACGCTGCGCGCTTCTGGTTAGATCTGCGTCGGACTGCGCAATCAATCTATTCAAGCGCAATTATTCAGGGTTTTGCTCAGGGTTCCTCTGCGTCCCAATCTTTTGCCTACTCCCATTTGCAGCTACCGAAATTACCCGAGAGGGCGCAATGTAATACCCGACCTGATGCAAACATTTCTCCACCACCTATTGGAAGGTTGTTGAGAGAAAAACCGCCTGCAGCCTCGTTTGTTTTTTGAGGCCTGGTTGGGTTTCTTCTTTTTTTTTTTCTTTTGCATAACTCAAGTTCTTGTAAAAAGAGCAGCCAGCCTTGGAAGCCTCGTGTCTCTCTTCAAGCGGGAGACGCTTAGGGAGACAGGTCGGGTAAGAGGGGCCGTTCCGATGCTCGGATCTCATCTCTTGTCCTTCTCGCGAACGTTTTAGTCATGTTCTCGTGCATTTGTCGGTAATTAATAGGCGACATTTAGGAAGTTGAAGGGCACTTAAATCAATCAATAAAGAATGGCAAAGGAAACGGGGGTGGTTTGTTATAAGCTCGCGCCGCGAAAGCCTTGGTACTGAAAGGGGGGGGGAGTTAGGACGACTGGGGAGGGCGAGAAAGACCGGAAGGGTAAAGGAAGAAACGAAGATGGAATTCTCCCCCCCCCACGTCCCTTCCTCTGCCCCTTGCATTTGTTGAACATCCCGCTTCTTTTGCGCACCAAGCACACTTCCTTTTGTCTTAAATATCAAGGCGTTGCCGTCATGTGAACAAACTTAACACTGTCCAAAAAAAAGCACCGAAGTTAAAGAAAAGCGCCTAAAAAGAGGGTAGAAGTACCACGTTTCCCGCTCGCCGATGCAAATTATCTCTTGCAGGCGGGAAAACGGAGGCAGGGCGAGAAAGCAAAAGGCTTGGGTTCCCCTTCGCCTCTTGGCACCAACCACCCGTCTGCAAACCACTCGCCGGTGACAGGGGAGTCAAAGCCTATTAAAATCCCTTAAGAGACTGGAAGTCGAAAAGAAGGGGTACACATTCAAGAACTGAAAGAGAAAAAAGCGGGGGGGGGGGTGAAAGAAAGAGAAAGAGAAGCGAACGCTAAGGGGTAGCTGCACACCGCGAGCCTCTGCTCTGCCCTCAACAGCCCTCCGCGTGTTAAAGCGGGCCACGCAATTTGGGGCAGAGTTAATTTGGCTCTTTGATGTCTTCGGGAAGGTCCTTCTAAAGAAGCCTTTTCTGTCCAGCTAGCTAGCCGAAGCTCCTGATATGTAGGAGAATATCTGTCAGCCTTACTGAAATGTTTGTGTTTTTAATGTTCCTCCCCCCCCCCCCCCCGCCGCCTAGTCTTTTTCCTCTGCAGCCTAAGGATTCTCCCCTTCCTCTCTTATTCCCTTCCTTCTTTCCCCTGGTTGCTCCTCCTCCTCTCACCTTGCTCTTATCTCAGATCGCGACTTGTTTCTCAGGGTCACGCTTCTGTGTGTACTTAAGGTGTGTGCGCTTGGCGTGCCTGTGTATGTGTAGTAAAGGAGACTAATTTCAACTTGCTAATTTCCTAGCAGGGGGGAGAGGAGAGGAGGGGGGAGAGAAAAAGAAAGAAAAAAGTGGGAGTTGCAGCGGGCTCCCCGCTGCCAGTGCTGATCAAAGGAACAACAAGGGCAACGCCGCTAATAGGGGAAGCTATTTAGTGGCACGCTGCCCTTTGAAATGATGATGATAATGGATTCAGTCTGCTCATTAATGGAGCCAGAGTGCTCATTAGAGTGAACAAACCAGCCAGGTTGTCAGCACTGAAAATGCCAAGTGCTTGTTTCTATTTTATCTGAGGAGTCTAGAGACAGTGATTTTACCATTTATTCCCTTTTCTGCGCTTGACCCCAGAGCTCCCCTCAGCATCAAAGTCCATCCTGTGGGGGAGCCGCTATTTTGTAGCTTCTCCCTGACTCAAGTTCACAGGCGTTAAAAGAGCAGTGATGCTAGGAGGGCTGAGGGTGTCTCTGTGTATATATGTGACACTTCGACGTGATGTGCAACCAATAATTTCCTGGGGTATAATAAATAAAAAAGCATAATAATAATAATAGTATTTGAACTGTATTTGCCATAGTTGTTAGTTGTGTGTGGGGGGAGTGTTGTCCATGCAAATCCTTTAGAACCCAATTAGCTAATTTGTAATGTAAACTTCCTGACAGATTTGTGGTCAGACCTGTTCTCCAGGACCTGACCAAACCGAGGAAACAATATTCAAGCAAGCAATACAAAGGCAAAGAAATGCGGAGATGATGGCTTTGGGGGGGTTTCTGTTTGATAGCTACTTATAAAGCAAGTGACTCTACGGATGTATTTGAACTATGCTGAAGGCAGGACCCCTTCCAATAGCCAAAGGATGCCACTTTGGTTCCTGCCAACTGGTAGGACCCATTAATGTGTTTGTTTCCCCTTTTGACAATATTGATGATACTGTGAATGTTGGTCTTTTGGAAGTCCCCTGAGGGGTACCGTATTTTTTGGAGTATAAGATGCACCAGAGTATAAGACGCACCAAGGTTTTGAAGAGGCAAATTAAAAAAAAAAGTAGGTAGGTAGATAGAGGGATAGAGAGGGAGAGAAAGAGAGAGAAATAGAGTAGGTAGGTAGGAGAGAGAGAGTAGTTGGGTAGGTAGGTAGATAAAGGGATAGAGAGAGAGAGAAATAGAGACAGAGAGTGTAAGTAGGTAGGTAGAGAGAAAGAAAGAGAGAAATACAGTAGATAGGTAGGGAGAGAGAGTAGTTAGGTAGGTAGATAGGTAGGTAGATAAGGGGATAGAGAGAGAGAGAGAGAATACAGTAGATAGGTAGGGAGTGTGTGTGTGTGTGTAGGTAGGTAGGTAGGTAGAGGGATAGTGAGAGAGAAACAGAGATAGAGAGAACTGCAGTAGATAGGTAGGTGTTTCTGCTGGCACAGCACTTGATCAATGTAATTCTCATCAATCAGTCAAAAAGCTTTCCAAAAGGAAAAAAAAAAGTTTTGCATTCTGCAAACCTCCCCAAAATGGCCCGTTTTCTTTTTAAAAGCATGAATAGCCTTGGGGAGGGGCTTGCAGAGTGCTCGGTGGGGGGGAATAAAGAAAACGCCCCGCTTTTCATGAAAATGAGCCATTTTTTGTAAAACAAATTGCATGCATAGCCTTATGGAGGCTTATAGAGTGCTTCTGGAGAACTGGGGGGGACGGGACAAAATGGGCCATTTTAATGCTCATTCTGCCCTCCCCAGCCCCCAGGAACTCTCTGAAAGCCCACATAAAGCTATGCATGCCATTTTAAGTGAAGGGTGTGGTGTTTCAGGTGGCAAAAATGCTGTATTCGATGTATAAGACACCCCCAGATTTTCAGCCTCTTTTTTGAGGCAAAAAGGTGCATCTTATACTCCGAAAAATACGGTACTTCTACCATGTAATGGGATATAAATCAATTTTCAAGTCAATTCTAAATGCAGTAATGTTATTCTCTCAGCAAAATGGTGGATGGTCAGACAAACAAACAGAAGTCTTAGAGTTTTATACAGAAGTAAGCTAATTCTTTACAATTGTCAATACTTGAACCAGTAAAGTATAGATTACGGGAAAGAATCTGTAATCTTTATAGTGTATTGGTATCCTGTGTTTATTTCATTAGTTCAGAAGAGTTCACAATATTTTCCACATTGATTTGATTCATATCTGTTTGACTACCGACTGTCCACTCAAGATACCTGTATGTACTAGTCTTAATAGCCCTGTACCTAACTTTGCATGTACAGGAACTTTAAATGAAAAGTGTAAGTAATTAAAGTTGCCCAAAGATATTGAAAATGATAAACATAAAGCACATCTGCTTGAAAAACAAATAAAACATGTCTTAAATAAGCAGTCTAAAATAGCACCTGTTTTTTATAATGTAGCCCAGGCTGAATTCTGTTTATACTATATAATTACATGGAATGAGAGATGATATAGTTTCCAAAATTTGTCCAGAATGAGGATGAATCTTCTCTAGTGTTTGACTACTAGTCTGGTCACAGCATTGTCAATTATCAATGGGTGTTGTGACTCAGCAGAAAACCTGTGAGTTGTTTCGGGATGCAGGATTACAATGCAAACTGGGGCTCATTAGAGTCTTCCTCCTACGGATAAAGGACTGATGGTGCCACGCCCTGGTGGCAGAAGTCAATGTCGTTTGTTTGTTCGTGAGTTCAGTTCCGTTCCTTTTCGAATTAGTGATTCCAAAGAGGCACTTGGATAAGTGATTTGCTTTCTGTAAACCTGGTTGCTGTAAGAGTTTTGTTTTTGCATTGGCTGTGTAACTTTTTGCCAGAGACTTTATCTATGTTTATTTTGGGCTCGCAGCCAGCTTGAGCCGGGACTGATAAGATATTTCCTTGAGTTCTGCCTGCTGTCGTTGTGAACAAGCAAGGAGGGGGGTCAGAACAAATGGGTATCTTGGTTTTGCTTCTTAAGAATGATCATTTTAATACTTAATATTGCAATGAAGAATTGTTAAGACCTACATACTTGTGTGGGTTGGTAGGTTGGCTTAATTATTTACAGTTGCTTCCTGATCTTATCAATACTATCAAGTATATCGAACAGTTATTATAGAGGACAATCCCATTGTCAGGCCTGCAATTATAATTCCTTTTAGAATTTTGGCCTGCCATACTTCCTCTTATTTCATTATGCGGTTTCATTAGTATAGTTGATGGGAGGGGGGAATAGACAGGAGTAGGATTGTGGAATGTGTTGTTTTCATTCTTTTCTAGAAGATCAAGGTCATTTTTTGTCTCCACACTTTACACCTGACCAGAGCAGCTGGTGTGGATGCCAGCGTGGAAGAAGAAGATTGGACCATGTGATGGATTGTGGGTATGGGGACAAGATCATGAACTTTTAACTGGGTGGAATTGTGATGTAATTTCCAGAATTGGGAATTAACACAGATGTGCTAAAATGGCTGCTTTATTAAATTGGAACTTTAGGATCATTTTGCCTTGGACTCTGATTTAATTCTACATGATACTTGGAATGCTGACACCCATATGTGGTCATGAAGCACATTAAGACATAATTTACAAATGCAACTATTAGGGGCTTCAATGGATAAGAATATGTGCAAAGGCTCTCAACCATAAATAAACAAGGATGGCTATGAAATAGGTCAGTGAAATTGCTGCAGCAAATGAAGAGGTCATAAAAGATGTTCCATTAATGATAATCTATGGGGATATAAATACCATTCTATCAGGTGGCATCAGGGTACCGTTGACTGATTCTCTGAAATTGATAGCATTACTCTCATTATATTTAAGACAAGAACTCTTACTAGTGCATATGATATTGAATATTGATTATTGACAGCATTATCAGTTCTGGGGAAGAACCCATATTTATGTGCTTCTTTGATATTTTATTTTGTATAGGCTTGCTTATAGTCCTCTATCCAGGTAACCTTAAATGCATAGAATTATACATAGCATTTCCACTGTTAAAGTTATGTTGAAGATATACTACCAAACCATCTCTAGGTGTAATTGTTTTTACTCCCTATTTCTTAGGAAAATGTAAAAAGATGGCAAAAGCCTATATTCATTTTGGTTTGAAAGCTATTGCTTTTAAATCGACGAAGAATTCTATATGAGCCACTTTTACAGTGGTTTTGAGAAGGTACAAATCATTAATAAAGTTAATATCGATAACATTTTATATAACTATACTAAAAGATCTTTTTCAATTTTCTCCTGTATAATTCATACGAAGTACTTGTTTTTTATAAAGGATATATAGCAGATCCAACATGAAGACCAACCAGCTTTAATTTTGATTTAAAGCATAATTAGTGATACTGCCATGAATCATTAAGAAAATAGGTCTTGTTCAATATAAACAAGTTTGGCTTTTATTAAAAAAAAGTTATTTCTAGACTTTTCTCTGGAAGTAGCAATTTGGTGATAACATCAAATTAATTAGGCTGGTTTAAACAAAAATCGGTTGCAAAGAACCAGTTCGATTTGTCTAAACCTGAATTAAAATTGGATTTTTCTTTTTTAAAATGCCCTACTTAAACAAGGTAAAGTGATGCAGATTGCTATATTAGATGGCACATAATAGTATATGTATAACATTATGAATGGATTGTAGCTTATAGACAGATTATTTTTTTTTAGTATAAATTATTTCTCAGAGAGGGTTACCAATTGGTCTCAACAATCCCTATGCCAACAACAACAAAATACAGTAAAATCTATATTGCTGCCTATGGTTATCATGTATTTTATACTCAGATGGAGTAGCTGTATTTTTCAGGGCACATCTGTAAAATATTCCTAGAGTAGTAGCTGTGGAGTATCCAAAGGTCCCTGTTTTTCTTTTTCCTAAGCAAAGAGGCTATTAGTTCAAGGAATCCTGGACCTAACATACAGTGGTTTAATTTCACACCAATTCTGCCACTGTAAATAAGAGCTTTATTTCAATCATCTGGATTTCTGGCCTAATTGGTCAACATTTTTCTTTCTTGACAAAGAAATATGTAGATCATCTGGAGAAAATTTGTTTGCAAAGAAAAAAAAATCAAGGCAATTGATTGGAACTGCATTGCTGGGATTTTATTAGTCTTCATTACAGTCTATAAAAAAAAGTACCTCTAAGTTTAGATGCAGAAGTTACTATTATTGCAACCTAAAATTCCTTTTGGCTATCTTAGCTAGTTGAATGTACATCAGGCATAAATATCTATATTCACACACATTGTTGTTTAAAAAACCTAGAATCCTTGAAAACTAGAATTCAGTATGCCAGAGGTAGGCCCCTAACAGTGACGGGGAAGTCTCCAGAGGAGCACAGCAATAGTCGGAATGATCAAAGTAAAATATTGCTTCATTTTAATCCTGGAAACTCTTAATTTAACATCAGAATGTTGCACATTCTTGATGAAGAATCCATATGGGAATTTTTGCCTTAGTATCTTCATGCATTGAATGGAAATCGCCATAACTATTGGACAGATTCCTTATAATACATTTTCCAGTTACAATAGAACATCAATAGTACTATGTGACACTAGAAATTTACTCAGGAGTAGTTTTATTGACTTGACTGGGGCTTATTCTCATGTTGGAAGGCTACAAAATTGCAATTTTAAATCCAACGAATTCTCTACAGTATGGATATGCAATCTACATCCAACTACACAACTGCTTTTGCAATTCTCAATCCTAATTAAGTTAAAATGAAATGTAATGGCTTTTACTAATTAGATAAGATTTAAGATTTTTTAAAACCCTTGTGCTACTTTTTGTTTTGATCATACCCATTTTCTCTTATACCCTGCCCCCTTCAGTCCTGCTCATCTTATTTATCCCTACTGTATGTATAAATCTTTCATGTGCTTCTGTGTGGGTAATAGTAGAGATGCAGATGTAATACAGAAAAAAAATCAGATAGAATTTATGTTCAGGTTGAATCCAAACCTGAGTTTAAGATGCTTCACAATTAATGACTAAACAAGTCTTTTTTCTTTTTTTCTTTTCTGTCTTGTATCCCTTCAACCTTTTAGAATTTAGCAGATTTTAAAATATTTAAAAAGAAGTGGCTGCTGTAGGAAACACATTAAAGATGCACTTCAATTATTTGATTCATTAAAACAGCTGTGTATATGTTATGCTATTGCAGAAGTCTTGGAAAAGAAGCAATTTAATTAAGAGCAGAGATGTCATATGTAGACACTGCAAGTTTTTAAATATCTATGGTCTATGTAGATATGTGGCCTTTGTTTCTGTGCTTCTGATGCATGTGTCTGCTTGTATATGTGATAGTAAACCTAGACTATACCTCAATAATCCTAGTAAAAGGTTCCATGTATTCACAGTTTTGGTGCATAATCCTATTTGGAAATCGACATTAGGAATGTATTTTCTATCATTTATGGTTGTGAAAATGGTACACACACTATATAATTTTAATATATTATGTTTTAGGCTATTTGTATTTGGCTGCTCATATATATTTTGTATTTTTTATTTGGAATGCACTTATATGTCTTGTCACAAACAACATCCCTGCAGAGACAGATGGAGCTGTGTATGACTGGCCCAAAGTCACCCATAGACTTTCTGTAGCTGAGGATAAATAAAACCTGGGTGTCCCCAAGTCTAATTCAATTATACTGCATGTTGTACTGTATAGTCGCTTTATTTTTTTTGCATATTTTTTAGTATTTTTCTCTTCTACAACACCTTACAGTCATTACATCAACATTGTTATGTTATCATACCTGTACATGTATATAATATTTCGCTTCTATATACACAGTTTTATATATATATATGTGTGTGTGTGTGTGTGTGTGTGGTGTGTGTGGTGTGTGTGTGTATGTATGTATGTATGTTTATATTTGTGCTGATAAATAAATAAAGGGAGACTAGTATAGATCTATTTCAAGCTATTTAGGTCTCATCAGCTAGCCATACCCTTGCTGGGATTCAAACCTGTGGTGTATTGCATCTTAGGCAGACGTCTTAGCGATTAAGCCACAGGCCCTCCTCCTTATCAGCAGAAGCTAGGAGGAAGATATATATTTAGTGTCACAACCCCTGGTATGTCCCAATTATGGGAGGAAGCTAACTGCTTCCATTATCTGTCAATATAGTTTTTTGGCTTAATTAATTAAATCTTTAAGTGCTGCTGATTGTGTTAGTTTATAATTTGTGTTTCAAATTCTTTCCCAATCCACTAGATCTATGTTGTAATCAAAGTTTTTGGCCCACGCTATCATGCAACCTTTAACTTTTTCTTCTTCTAATGTTACTTCTAATAAATATTGTAAATTTTGTTATGAATTTATTTTCCAGGCCAATTAAAATTTTATCTATTTGTTGTAATTCTGTGTATATTCCATATTCTTTTACATCTTTTTTGTATCTCGATTGTAGTTGGAGATATGGCCACCAATCTATATTTATATTTTGCTCCTTTAATACTGGATTTGTTTTCAAATTCCCTTGGCTGTCTAAAATTTCACTATATCTAACCATTTTCGATACATCTGTATCAGTGACGTGCAGTCACTAGAGGCAAGGGAGGCAGGGCCTCACCAGTCTCCTGAGGGAAAGGAAACTATTTTTAAAACAATTAAAAAGGCCAAGGTAGTTGCTTCCAGACTCTAAGTCACAGTGACTCTGAGTCTCCTTAGTGCAGTTAGTAGGAGGAGGCTAGAGAACTATGGGCCTCCTTTGCATAAGGAATTTTTCGCCTTTTAAGAGTTAACCAAGGTTTAAAATGCAAAAAAAATTATATGCAAATGAGGCACGTGATACTCCTGCCTCCTCTTGCAGAGGGCACTTTGTTTAGAACCTATTTTAAAACGTTTAAGCAGAGTCATCCACGTGGTGACTCTAGCAGCAACTAGCCTAGCCTGCCTGGCCCTGGCTACACCAAATTTAGCATTTTCGACGCAGCTGGAAAGTATGTGGGTCAGAGCGAGGGGGCAGGGGGGAGGAATTCAATTTATTTGTAATGTAAGCAATTGTAATTTGTTTTTATTATGTGTATGTGCGTGTGTGTGTGTGGTTTTTTTTACCCGCCTCTGCTGGCGCGTGGGCTGGCACATCTATTTTTATTTTTCATTTATTATTTTTCATTTTTCATTTTATTTTTTTATTTTTTAAAGCCATGCCGCCTCGGTGCGCCATAGAGCGAAACATGTCCTGGTTTGTGGCCGGGCGGCATGCACTTTAAAGTGCAAGTGTGCCGCCCGGCCACAAACCAGGACATGTTTCGCTGAATGGCCGGCCGGCGCGAAGGTATGCCGGCAGTTTAGAGCTCGGCCGCCATTCAGCGAAACATGTTTCGCTGAATGGCGGCTGAGGGGCACGCTAAAGTGCCGGCATGCCTTTGAAGTGCCGGCTTGCCTTCTGCGCCGCCAGCGCAGAAGGCAAGCCGCCATTTAAAGGCATGCTGGCACTTTAGCGTGCTGGCAGGCAGGGCTCGGCCGCCATTCAGCGAAATATGTGTCGCTGAATGGCGGCCGAGCCCTGCTGGCACTCTAAAGCCTTCTGGGCCGGCTGGCCATTCAGTGCTCGTGCCCAGCGCTCGCACGCCCACAGGACAGCACCGGGGAGGAGAGGAACTGTGCGGGTCCCGCCGCTCACGGTACGGGTGAGGGTTGGCCGGCTGGGGGTGGGGGTGGCTGCTGCCGAGGCCTCCAGCCTTGCAATCCTGGGCGGGGAAGGCAAAGGTTCGCTCCGGAACTGCGGAAGACCGTTGCACAGGGAGGTGCAGCCCCGGGTGCAGGCCAGGGAAGATGCGGTTTGGGGGCGCGGAGGAGGAAGGGGCAATCTCCCCCTCCGTTCGTCTGTCCCGGGGGAGGGGGAGGCGGTGAGTGCGCTGATCCCCATTTGCAAGACCAGCCCTCCGCCTTCTTGTCCCGTTGGGAAGGGGTGGGTGGGAGACAAGAAGGGAGCAGGCTGGCCTCGCCGCTTGCATTTCCCCTATTCCCCCCCTCCCAATATAGGTGCAGAGAAAGAGCCAGGCTTCAGAAAGGAAAGGATATTTTTAATAATTTTCTTTGTCTGAATATGATTTCCCTGAATATGATTGAGGAAAAGGGGAGTTTTAATTCCCCACCAGTAAAAAAAATGTTTAGTCTTTGAAGGGCCCTTGTGTGACATCTACCTGTGTGTGTGTGTGTGTGTGTGTGTGTGTGTGTGTCATCAGTGCCTCACCAGCCATAAACTGCCTATAATAGGATGTCGAGGACATCCTATTATAAATCAGTTATCACACTCACAGGAAACGAGGCCCGCAATATTAACACTGTGAGACAAAATGATGTTTAATAAAGAGAAAAACAGCCGTACCTTTGAAATGAAACAAATAAAATGGTAAAAAGTATGATATTTATGTAGTTATTTATCAAACACATCTAAATTATATTAAAGTAACTAAAATATCTTTACAGTCACCAAGGCATGTCTAACTTTTGAGCACTCCTAATATTTGGAACTTGAAAGGTGAAAAATTTGACACGTCTAATTTCAGGAAACTTCTCTCAAACAGAGTGTGTCACACTCTAAACCTCAGGTCCTGGTGACTGACCCAGATTATGGATGCTCAAGCATCTGGGACAGTGGTGGGTTTGAATTTTTTAAGAACCTCTTCTGTAGGTGTGGCCTGCTTTGTGGGAGTGGCTTGCCAGCCATGTGACTGGGTGAGAGTGGCTTGCCAGTCATGCGACTGGGTGGGCGTGGCCAGCTTGTAAAATGTGGTGAAACTGACTTAACAACGCTCTTGCTTAGCAACCAAAATGTTGGCTCAGGAACTCTGGCATTGAAGCGTGCAAGTCTTAAAGCTGTCAAGTTACAAGATCCTTGCACCCCCTAACCCTTTAGGAAAAAAACCCCAGGAGTGTTGAAACTTGACAGCTTTAAGACTTGTGGACTTCAACTCCCAGAATTCCTCCTCTCACTCTTCATCTTGATGATGTGCGGACGGGCGGGGGGAGGGAGCTGGAACCGGTTCTAAATGGCACTGTAGATTTGTGGAACCTCTTCTATAGAAGAGGTTAGAACTGGCAGGAACCCACTCCTGATCTGGGATATATGTTTTGGCTGAGTGGTGAATGTGGGCAAGTGAAAAGCCTGTTTTGTTTTGTTGGAATAAATGCAGTTGTACTGTGTCATCCTATGGCAGATATTTATATATAACGTTTTAGGCATAAAGACAATGCCAGTGATGAAGCCCCTTAGTGGTTTAAATAGTTTTTTGTACCAGCTGATTTAATAAAGTGGGAAGTTATCCATTCAGCTTGAATTAAAACAAGATACAGGTGTGCGTGTAGGTGATGGCAGAAGCAAAAGAGATCCGAAAAGGAAATGAAATTAAGAAGTTAAGGAAAGTACAAAGGTACAATATTCAAAAACTGGGAAAAGATTTTTCAAAGAATATTTGAATATATTTTTCAAATAATGCTACAAAATTAAATAAAACAGTATTAAGGAGAAAGATGTGCTCAGAGTTCCAAGGTAGTCAAGGTGATATGGGCTGAAAAAAATAATAGGTGATTCAGGAAAGGTGATCAAGCTTAAAATACAGGTATTAGAAGATGGAGCCATGCAACTGAAGCATAACTACTTATCTGTTTAGAGGTAAAAGGGATGGTACTGTGAAATACACTATTCAGGACAGAGGAAGGACTATGAAATAAGGAAGAAAGCGTATATCAGTTTGACTAGGCTAGATACCTACACTAGAATAATCCCAGATAAATATATTCACATTAATAAATACTAATCAACATGTATATCTATCAAATTCAGTAAGTGAGTTTGAGTTTGAGTTTATTGAACACTTATAGGCCGCCCTTTTCCCTGAGGGGACTCAGGGCGGCTTACAATAATGAGGGAAGGGAGTGCAAGACAAGACGTAAAAGAAAATGTGAGTAAAAAAAATAATTAACCATAAAAGCACAACATTCACTCAGCATTCGGGCGGGGAGCGAGTAAAATCCTATCCCCAGGCCTGACGGGATAGCCAGATCTTGAGGGCCGTGCGGAAGGCCTGGACGGTGGTGAGGGTACTGATCTGCAACTGAGAAGGCTCTCCTCCGCGTAGTCGCCAGTCGGCACTGACTGGCAGATGGGATTCGGAGGAGGCCTACCCTATGCGATCTGATGGGACGCAGGGAGGTAATTGGCAGAAGGCGGTCTCTCAAATAGCCAGATCCACTACCATGGAGCGCTTTGTGGATGGTAAGTAGGACCTTGAAGTGCACCCGGCGATCAACAGGTAGCCAGCGCAGCTCACGGAGGATCAGTGTTATGTGGGCGAACCGCGGTGCGCCCACGATCACTCGCGCGGCCGCATTCTGGACTAGCTGAAGTCGCCGGATGCTCTTCAAGGGCAGCCCCATGTAGAGCACATTGCAGTATTCCAGCCTAGAGATCACAAGGGCTCGAGTGACTGTTGTGAGGGCCTCCCGGTTCAGGTAGGGCCGCAACTGGCGCACCAGGCGAACCTGGGCAAATGCAAGTGCAGGTTTCTCTGTTTTGTGTTTCTGCAAGTTTGCATTAATAGTTCCACCTTTATACTTGCGAAGGTACAGGATGCTGACAGGCGGTCAACATGAATGATTTTTCTTTGAGTTTATCCTGGACTAGAATTAATAGAATGGAACAGTCCAGAGCAGAATAGAATAGAATAGAATAAGCTGGAAGGGACCTTGGAGGTCTTCTAGTCCAGCCCCCTGTTCAAGGAGGAGAATTATACCATTTCAGATAAGTGACTGTCTAAACCAGGGGTCCTCAAACTTTTTAAACGAGGACAATTCATGGTCTCTCAGACTGTTGGGGGGCCAGACCAGCTGGATGGGCATGGCTGGGTAATGTGAGTGGGTGGATGTAGCTAGGTCATGTGACTAGGTGGACATGGCCAATTTAACCATCCATTGAACAATGCACCCAAATTAAACTTTAATTTGTTTTGCTCCTGGGGGTATTTTAGTTGCTTTTGTTTGCATGTTGCTTTTTTGGTTGCCTTTTCTTTTTACTAGATCATTTTTTCAATTGTTGAGGAGTCTAGTGGTCCACTTCAGGAAACTTAGCAGTAGCAGTATATAGACTTATATACCGCTTCATAGGGCTTTCAGCCCTCTCTAAGCGGTTTACAGAGTCAGCATATTGCCCCCAACAACAATCCGGGTCCTCATTTTACCCACCTCGGAAGGATGGAAGGCTGAGTCAACCTTGAGCCGGTGAGATTTGAACCGCCGAACTGCAGATAACAGTCAGCTGAAGTGGCCTGCAGTACTGCACCCTAACCACTGCGCCACCTCGGCTCAGTTTTCCAGCAATTCTTCTCAGCCCCAAGGAGCTTGAGAAATCTCTGTCTCTGTCTCTGTCTCTGTCTCTGTCTCTGTCTCTGTCTCTGTCTCTGTCTGTCTGTCTGTCTGTCTGTCTGTCTGTCTCTATCTATCTATCTATCTATCTATCTATCTATCTATCTATCTATCTATCTATCTATCTATCTATCTATCTCTCTCTCTCTTCTGGAGGTGGGGGAGGTGAAAAACCAGTCATTTTTGTTAGTTTTTTTTGGCCTTCTGGGGCATCTATGTGCCCCATTTTTCATCCTCCCACCCCCAGAAGCATTCCGCAGGCCAAAAACAGGCAAAAATGCCTTGATTTTTGGCCAAAACGGGCCATTTTAGCCTGTTTTTTGGCCTCCTAGGGTGTTGTGCGTCCATTTTTCACCTCCCCCACCTCCAAAACATCTCTGCAGGCCAAACTTGTTGGCCTTACCTTTCAGTTCCAGCCCACATAGCTTGTGAAGTTAAGTGCTGAGCTCAGCTGTAGGATGGGCAGGGCGATGTGGGCTGGGCAGCCTTGTGGTCTTGCATGGGCTGGAGTAATGGCTCCGGCGAGCTGCATGTGGCCCATAGGCCATAGTTTGAGGACCCATGGTCTAGTTATACCTACCACCCACTTTTGTATCTCTATTAGTAGTAAAATTTTCTAACCGCTTACCGGTTTCATATTAATGGTGATTTATAAAGTAGGGAAGTAACTTTACTTTGTAAAATTTATAAAGCAGAGTTATAGCAAACCCCTACCGCCCACCATGAAGGCTGGAACACCCACTAGTGGGCAGTAGGGACCAAGTTGACTACCACTGGTCTAGACTCTTCTTCAAAACCTCCAGTGATGGAGTGCCCACAATTTCTAGAGGCAAGCTGTTCCAAAGGTTAATTGACCTCACTGTTAGGAAATTTCTCCTTAATTCCAGGTTGCTTCTCTCTTTGATTAGTTTCCAAGCATTGTTTCTTGTCCTGCTCTCTGCAGCATTGGAAAATAATTTGACCTCCTCTTCTTTATGGCAGCCCCTCAAATACTGCAATACTGCTATCATATCACCCCTAGTCCTTCTTTTCTCTAGACTCTAGCCATACCCAATTCTTGCAACCCTCCTTTATATGTTTTTGTCTCCAGGCCCTAAATCATCTTAGTTGTTCTTCTTTGCATTTTCCCCAAAGTATCAACCTCTTTTTTGTAATGTGACCGAAACTGGATGCATTATTCCAAGTGTAGTCTTACTAAGGCTTTACGAAGTAGTACTAATACCTCACATGATTTTCATTCTGCATCTCTGTTTATACAACCAAGGAGGTTGTCTATCAGGCAGGGCGGGTGAAGGCTGGGATGTGCCAAGAACTTGGTCTGTTGCAGCTATGGGCAAGCAGACAGTGGGAAAGAAAGAGGGCGGGGCCAGCAGTTGCTGCACCCACTCCTATCGGCCCTCATGCTCGCCACCTCCTGTACATCAAAAAATAAGACCTCCCCAAAAATAAGCCCAAGTGCTTATTTTCAAGCCCAAAAGAAAATAAGACCGGGTCTTATTTTTGGGGAAACACGGTAATGGAATATTAAGGTATAAAATCAGATTTTGTTTGAGATACTTTAAGAACCTATTATCTTACACAGATAGGCTAGTCCAGGTTCTAATACCTGGAGAAAATGGATTTAAACATTTTTTTTTTAATTTTTGCTTGCATTTAATTTTGAAATTTTCTTCTCAATTAGATCTTTTCTAATAATAGAAAAATAATAAACCTGTGTTTATATGATGTTTAAGTGTTCTTAATTTGAAAATATAATTTTATCAAAATATGGATTCTCTTTCCATTGCTTACTGTTTAATATATGCCTCTTGATTTTGTTGCTTTTATCATTTCTTTTTTACAAATCATTCTGACACCTGTGTAGCATAAAATGGTATAGAAAAATGTAAATAAGCAAATGGACTGACTTTGTTCTAAAGCCACTGGGTATTTGTGATGCTTACTCAGTATATTCACTGAAGTACAATGCAGTTATGAACATCAACCCTTTAAAACTTGAGAAAACCATCTGGGATAATTCTGCAACTCTATGTTTTAATTAGGTATCCCATTGGATTGTTGTTATTTGTAATTTTGATAGCTTTTTAATAAAATCATGATAGTGTCAAAAATACGGAAAGTTGAGCAGAGTGGCAGCCATCTGAGTATACTCTTGTACAGAAGAACACGATGTTAATTGTAGAAATAAGAAATTGGTAAACAAAATCAGTATGTCAAATAGATTTTATAACACTCTTTACTATTCTGCGAGGTGGCGCAGTGGTTAAATGCAGCACTGCAGGCTACTGCTAGATCAGCGGTTCAAATCTCACCGGCTCAGGGTTGACTCAGCCTTCCATCCTTCCGAGGTGGGTAAAATGAGGACCCAGATTGTTGGGGGCAATATGCTGACTCTCTGTAAACCGCTTAGAGAGGGCTGAAAGCCCTATGAAGCGGTATATAAGTCTACTGCTATTGCTATTGCTATATTCTACCAATTACAGGTAATATATTTAAAATTTCAGACAGTATTTTTCATTTCTTTTAAGCAAAGCAGAATGTATAACTAATTTGAGTTTCCAGTAGGCAGATTTGAATCTCGTACTGCCTGGATAGCAATTAACATCCTTGGGAATTCTAGAGAGCAGTTAATAAAGTTAACCCACAAATCAAATTCTTGATTGGTCTCTGTAGATGATTAGAACATTGATGAATATGTTTTTTAGTGATTATTCTAGATTTAGTGGTATAATTTGCCGTGGAACTAATTAGAACTAAACATAGATTTAAGCTGCAATTCTATGCACACTTTTCAGAAAACATGAATAATGTCAATCTGTCTCTTCTGGCATGTGAATATTAAATCATAACGTGCATAATATAATTGTCTTTCTGGGTTGCTATTGTTTGAGTGCTATTGATGATTGTCAAGCCAATGCTAAGGGCCAAGAGTTTGTTTATAAGCCCTAAAGGGGCTTTAAGGACAAAGGGCATACACCTTGTTTATGGATTTAAGAGCCATAGTGGCACAGTGGTTAGAATGCATTATTGCAGGGCTAACTCACTGCTCACTCTAGGAGTTCAATTCTGAGTGGCTCAAGGTTGACTCAGCCTTCCATCCTCCCCAGGTTGATAAAATGAGGATCCAGATTGTTGGGGACAATATGCTAATATTGTAAACCACTTAGAGAGGGCTGTAAAGCACTATGAATGGTATATAAGTCTAAGTGCTATTGTTATTGCTATTTCTCATGCAATCCAGAGATTTTGTGAGCATAAGGCTAAATATGATTGATTTTGGTATGAACCTTCAGTTACACTGATTGATAATTATGACAGTAAATAATAATATTATAATAATACTTGTATTACTCTTACTAATTGATGACAAGTTGACCAAAAAGCATTATGTTTTTGTTGGAATCTAAAAACAGAGAAAAGGTGATTTAATATTCTGCTCTGAAAACTTACTAACATTTTAATAACATCCAGCTGTACCCATTATGTTTAATATTAACTAATTATAATGTTCTTTTCTGTGTAACATTTAATCAATGCTATATATTGTCTTATAGAAGATCTTGATTTGTACTTGCATAAATCAAAATTTATAAATCAAATGTATTGGAGCCTCATGTGTTACAAGCTGCCTGTTTTGACAAGGATTTTACTCCTTTTGCTTGCCTAACAGCGGTTGGTGGAGAATTGCCTGTAGATCCCAGGGATTCTGCTCCATCAGCAACCTTCTCACCAACAGAAGCAGGTCTCCGTTCCCCAGAGGTTCCTGGCCTAACTCAGGATTTGCATGATTATATTGTTCAAGGACTGGAGACTGCACTTCAGTGCAGAAGCTGCCTAGCTCCTCACTTACCTGAGAAAGTTCCATCCCTTGACAGGCAAACCCAGAGGGAGGTAGATTTGCTTACCCCACAGGAACCTCTCTCCTAGACCATCAGTATGCAGTGAGGACTCACTAGCAGGGGAGGAGGAGGTTGTAGACCAGGAACTTTCAGAGGATGAGGTCATGGCCCCAGATAGACCCACCTTTTCCGGCCAGCCCTCTTTAAGTCCCTCTTTTATAAGGCCAGGTCAATTACCAACATGGGGTGGCAGGCTGTTCCTCAGAACTGCCTAAGGAGCCACAGGATCAAAGTGAACGGCTATTCACTGAGCCTCCAACAGAACACGAGGTAATTCCTTCTCCTCAGTTGTTCATTGACATTGTCCAACATCAATGGACACAACCTGGTTCAGTGGCTGCTCCAAGTGGGAGCAATAAAAGACTTTATTCAGTAGACTCAGACCTAGAACAGCTGCTTCAGTAGCCCAAGATACACGGCTCGGTGGCCACTCTGATGTCTTTGGCCCTCATTCCCTCAGATCTGATGGAGGGTATGAAGGTGGAAGACAAGAAAGTGGAGCCTTCCTACCACAAGATACATCAGGCCTCAGCCTGGGCAATCAAGGCGGCTACCTCGGCATCATTTTTCAACAGGGCATCTCTCCTCTGGCTCTGCCAACTGCTGATCAGAATTTCCTCTGAGGACACTAGGCTCTGCCAGGATATAAACAATCTGGTGGCTGCCACAGAATATTATGAGAACGCCCCGGCTAAATTCATGTCATGAGCCTTAGCATCTAATGTCACCTCACGGAGACTCACATCGCTATGCCACTGGCAGGCAAACATGAGGTAAAAAAGGGCTTCTAGCCTCAGCTCCCTTTAAGGGAGACAACCTTTTTGGGGAGGCCCTTGACCTGGTGTTAGTAGAGACCAAGGACAAAAAGAAGCTCTTGCCATACAGTTACAGGTGGGCGGACCACAGGGCCTTGTCCTACACTCGCAGACAACCCTTTCGCCCAGCTGATTCTGGGCTCCCTGCCTCCCAGTTTCAGCGAACCTATTCCCAGGGGACAGATAGGTATCAGGAGATCCTTCCAGGATAGAGGCAGGCAACAGCCTTACGGCAAGAGGCCTTTCTAAGGGCCTGGAAACAGACCTTTTCAGAGGTCCAAGTGACTCCCACTGCAAACTTCCCATTGGTGGTTGTGTGCAGACTTCCTTCAGTCAGTGGGAAAACACCACCACAGATGTGTGGGTTCTGCAGACAGTGGGGCTAGGCTTCACTCTGGAATTTATATCTCCTCCTCCATGGTACTTCATAAGCTTCCTCAGTCCCAGAGATTCCATAAAGAGGGGTCTCATAGAGACTGAGATCTGACACCTATTAGACATCAGGGTGATTGAACCGGTTCTGGCAGGTCAGGAAGGCCTAGGATTTTACTCAATACTCTTCTTGGTTCCAAAGAGTTTGGGGTGGTGGTAAGTCATCCTAGACCTCAAATGGCTCAATGTCCACATAGTGTATAAGCGCTTCAAAATGCAGACCCTACAATCCATCTTGGGTTACATTCAGGAAGGAGATCCTACATCCATAAACCTCAAAGAGATGCATGTTCCCATCTACCCATCCCACAGAAGGTTCCTTTTATTATGCAGGGCACCACTACCAGTACAGAGTTCTGCCATTTGGCCTGTCATCGGCCCCCAGGACCTTCACGAAACTACTGGTGGCAGTTGCAGCATTCCTCAGATCACGACTGGTGACCTGCAGTCTTACCTGGATGACATCATCATCCAGTCATCCCCCCTCCAAGTGCAGCAGGATCTGCGCACCACAATTCTGACATTACAGAAACACGGCTTCTCTGTGAACATGGAGAAAAGTCAACTGCACGTAATAGATTACTGGGGGCAGTAATAGACACAATATCTTGCATGATATCACTCTCCCAAGACTGGTGTTCTAGCATAAGGATACTAGTGACCTCAATCTGGTTGCAGTGGTCGGCACTGCTGCTTCTTTTTTTCTGCCTGCTGGGGAAGATGATTTCCTGTATCTCAGTCGTCCTGTGGACAAGATTACGTGCCCGATCATTGCAGTGGTTCTGGTTGCCACATCAAAAATCTCAATCTCAGGTTGCCCCTGAGAGTCTGTTGGTCGCTCTTCTGGTGGATTTCCTCTGCCATAGAGAAAGGGTGTCTATTCAAGGAACCCATCCGTGTGACCGTGACTTCGGATGCCAGTCTATTCGGCTGGGGCACCCATCTACAGTCTCAGATGACACAGGGACATTGGTTGCAAGAGGAGTTAGAGAACAACATCAACTGGCTGGGAGTCAGGGCTGCACATCTAGCCCCCCATCGTTTCCAGGAGAAGATAGCTGGTCAACATGGTCTCCTGCTCATGGACAATGTGGCCACCAAGGCACACATGAACTGCTAAGGAGGCACCCACTCCAAGGCCTTGATGCAGGAAGCAGAGATACTAGGCCTTTGGGCGGAAACCCATCAACTCTCCATTTGAGCAGAATGTATCTCCGGAACAGCCAATGTCCAGGCGGACTAGCTGAGCAGGACCACTGTAGACCACATGGAATGGCATCTCCATCCAGATATCTTCCATCAGCTGTCTGCCCACCTGTTTGCCCAACCAGAGAATACTTAACTCCTGAGATTTTTCTCCAGGTTCCAGACTCTAGCCGCCCAGAGTCCCAAGGGAGTGGGCGGCATACAAATTTTATTAAACTGAAATTGAAACTCTAGGAGCAGAGGGAGTGTCCTTGGCCTCGGGGCCTCCTGTATGCCTCCCCCCCCCTCATCCCAAGGATGATCAGGATGGTGCTTGCGGAGGAAGCAGAGGTTCTACTAGTCACTCCACATTGGCCCAGATGCCCATGGTTTGCAGATTTGACCACCCTATCCATCTCCCAATCCTGGAGGTTACCCCAGGACAGGATCTCTCTCAGCCAGGGGTTGCTGCTCCACCCTGAGCCTGAGTGGCTCCAGCTAACCGTCTGGCACTTGAGATGGTCATCCTGAGAAGGGACAACTTCTCTAGGCTGGTTAACAAGACCATCCAAGCTTCGAGATGGGCATCCATGAATCGCATTTACAACACATCCTTGGCCGCATTCTGCAGATGATTTATTGGATGATTTATTGACCCTATTTCATCTTCCATTTCTCAGATTCTCAATTTTTTGCAACACGGACTTGACAGGGGTCTCGCCCCAACTCACTCCAAAGGCAGGTGGCCACTATGTCCACGATCCTGAGGACTGACATCAAGCACCCTCTTTCACAACATCCACAAATGCACAGTTTTCTGTGGGGAACCGTGAATCTGAGTCCACTGGTAGTTCATCGATACCCCACATGGGCTCTTTCAATTATCTTATAAGCCCTTATTTTTGCACCATTTGAACCCTTGAAAACAATGAGTCTCAGACTTCTGACCTTTAAGGTCGCCTTCCTTGTGGCTGTCACCTCTGCAAGAAGAATGTCAGAGCTGGGGGTACTCTCCACCCGGGAGAACTTGTGCATCATCCAACTGAACGGGGTCATTCTGAGACTAGACCTATCCTTCATGCCTAAAGTGAACTCCTGGTTTCACAGGTCCCAGGAAGTCATTTTACAGTATTTTTGTTCAGATGTCAGAGACCCTACTGAAAAATGATGGCACAAATTGGACGTCAGAAGGGCAATTCGCTGGTTCATTAAAAGAATGACGGACTGAATCTTTTTTTTGTCTCCTTCCAGCCTGCTTCCATGGGCAAAAAGGTAACTCCTTCCACAATTGGCCGATGGTTACGGGTCTGCATAGCAATGGCTTACGAACATCAATCCAGACAGGTACCAAGTTGGAATACAGCTCATTCAACTCACAGCGCAGCCACTATGGCCGCTTGGCTATGCAAGAATCAGTGGAGGAGATTTGTCGAGCTGCCTTTGTCAGGAATTATAAGATGGACACATTCGCCTCAGGTGAGGCATCGTTTGGGCAACGGGCCCTTCAAAGGGTTCATGAGGCGGACAGGACCCTGGGCCAACCTATCTCCCACCCTTGAGACACTAAGCTTGGGTATATCCCATGCTTGGATTCTCCAAGCAGCGCAAAGGAGAAAGACTGTTGTCTTACCTGAATGGTAGTTCTCTGTGCGCTGTGGGACAATCCAATCCCTGGCTTGGGTCCAGCATCCACTCATGAACAAACTTCAAAGCAAATTTTACATCATCACAAATCTTCTGGTCCTCAACTTTGTTGAGAAACTTTGTTGAGAAAGTAGTTGAGCCAAGGAGGCATGGCCAGAGCTCTTAAAAAACCTCAGTCACTGGGCAGATAGACAAGTTGAACCCATGCTTAGATTCTCCCGCTGCGCACAGAGAACTACCATTCAGGTAAGACAATGGTCTTTCTTGCTGCAGCAAATTTCATATGAATTAATGTTAGAGTAAGTCCCACATACAATAAGTAATTTAGAGATTTTATTCAAAGTATCACTGGGTTCAGAGTATTCAGAGGAGCAGAGAAGAAGATCCTATTGTAAGAAATTATTGCAAAAAGCCAAGTCAGTTGCAACACAGGATACTGAAAAATACAGGTCTTTTTTCAAATCCTTCTTTTGTTAGTCTTTTAATTTTTTATGTATTATATGAAAGTTCCCAAGTTTTAGTACTTATTTCTTTACAAAGCTGTTACTAAAATAAATGCAATTTTGTATATTACATAGCGCTAATGAATGCATCCATAAAACGTATTCACAGACACTGTAACAACTCAATCTTTCTTATCCAGGTATTGCATTAACTGTTCTAACTGCTGATACTTTCCCTCAAAATGTGGGTGTTGCTCTTTGGTCTGTTTAACTATATGAGAAATGAGCTCCTGAAAAATGAAGTCAATTTTAAAAATTATGTGGAAAATATAACAGAGGTGTCCTCAATGTGAGCCTGCTACTGAAGACAATAGTTTAGTATAAAGCATAGAAATTTACTATTTTTAATAATACTTTCATTTTTTTCTATACACATAACACAGGTGGTAAATGGAGATTATGGCAATTAGTCTTTTGAGAAATAGTCTTTAGAACCAAAATATCATTTTAAGTGTTGAGATTTAAATATGTATAAAATGTATTTTCTGCATGGGGAAAAATGGTTTTCATTTTAATACTTACTTCGTTTCCCTGGTTTTTCTGGGGCACTGCATTAAATGAAAAACCTCAGTCACTAGCTGCTGCATTTGCCTATTTCTGGTGTTAATTATCTTTTGTTTGCCCTTGATAATCCTGAGGTTGGTATGCAGATAATGAAGGCTGCAGAATCATCTCAGAGTGGAAAAAAACAATGGTATTGTCAATTCGGCATCACAACACTTTATAAATTATGAACGTTATCTACATTAAGGAGAATAGTAGATTTTTAAAATTACTTCCATGAATAGATTAAATTACAAGTATTATTACATTTCATTTTATTAAGTGCATCTTAGTAGTTATTAGAGCAAATGAACATGTTCTCTCAATTACATAATAACATTAGAACTAAAAATTGTGCATCAACACTCCCACATGCATAATGCAGCTTTGTATATTAATCATCCCAAATAATATTTTTCAGTTTATATGAAGACAATTATTACCTATCCAACAATAACATTGTTATTGGTTGATTAAAATTCAAGAACTCTTTAGATAAAAGCTTATTTCTTTAAAAAAATTCACAAAGAGGTTTCAATCTCAAGAAAAATGCAAATCTTGTAATGATTCAATTTTTATTTAATTATATAAAACAAACCTTGTATATTCCAGTTTGAAATATAGTGGAAAAGTAATAGTAATTTAAGGCACGAATATATGCTACAAAGATAGTTTTATTTTGTTTTTAAAGGGTTGAAGGGATCTATTCACATAATAAACTTTTCTGGTTTGAATAAATAGCAAAATGTTAATATATGCCCACATAGAAAGAAAATAACGACTATAGGAATACCTATGTCGGAAGGATACCATTCTGTGTAAATTCATTTATGATTAGGACCGTTCTAAATTCCATTTTACTGTAATATATACACTAATAATAAAACATAATCATGAGCCATTATAGAGCAGGATTCTGTTTATAAATTTTAAAGTATAGGACTAACAATGTATTTCCTAAGCTAATAATTACAAAAACCACAGATTTATTTTAAAAAGATCTGAAGTAAATATTTAATATTTACTTGGACCTGAATCTGTGACACATAAGGGAAGGAAATTCCATTGAACTTTATCCTAATTAAGTGGTTGAACTGGAAAGAGACAGAAAGTGAGCTGCAGTTGCAGTGTTTAATCTCTTGCTGTACTTTGGAGCTGCACTGAAGAATTAGAGTGCACAGATTTTATCAATGCCACAACCTTGTGTATACAAGCAGTGGCTGCATTTTCAGTCTGGGGAGATGTTATTTATTTATTTCAAGAAAGCAAATAATCTTTCTTCTTCAATTCCACCATTGCTCTCCAATTCCAGAGAGCTTCTCTTTTGGGGCCAAAGCAAGATATCATGTGAATTATAATTAAACTATATCGATGATGATGCTTTTAATCTCCTAAATAAATCTATTCCAATTCCAATTACTGATACAATTACTGTATCAGTAAAAAAAAGCATGCTAATTTTTTCAATATTCTCTTATCATTGTGGGATGTTTTACGTGTTCTTACCTCTTTCTAATTTATATTGAACGTTTTTTTAAAAAAAGTTTTGGTAGAATAATAGATTTAGAAATATTTTAGATATGTATCAAAATCAAATCTTTAAAGCAGCACTGATTTAATGTGCTTTGAAAAACGAGATTTAAATGTGCAGATGTGTAGTGAAACTGGAAAGAGGAAGAACTACAGTTCATATAAATATAAGCTATGAACTTGATTTTTATAAGCGGAATAAAAGTTTTTCTTTTTCCTTAGATATTTTAGCCTAGCATTAAATCTTTTTACTAAATATACTTCTGCTATGTAAATTTAACTCATTCTTTATAAGCGCACTATAATTTTAAAAATTATTTTTGAATAATCACAGAATAAAATATAATGCTTTGCATTGGGTTTTTGCATGTAGCCATAATTGACAAGTTACTGCTATAATAAATAAATTAATAATTTGGTTTCTTTATATGAAGGCAGTTCAAAACCAAGGAAACTGCTTTAAATATAAATGCATTAACAAGTGTAGGAGAGAGAAAATAATGTTAAAGCATAACGCCTTTATCATTTCAGTTCTTTAAGTCAGCAAGCTTCTTTAAATGCAGGGCGGAAAATCTGTATTCCCAAGGAAAATGGGAAAATTATCTTCTAATAAAATGATTGGAAGTTTTGAATACTTTTATTTTTCATTTTTGTTTTTCTGTTTAACTTTAATGAAAGCCTGTATTGAGGATAACCATGAAAATCCATGCTTATTTATTTCCAACTGTGCCTACTTAAAATCAGTAAATATACTAATTGGGCCCAGTATTGAAATATATGCAATTAACCCACCTTTTATATTAGTAATACTCTGAATGATCAAATGGTTTCTTCTATCCTGATGCTATTAGATAAAGCTAAGACTTTTTATTACCATTGGAACAGATTAAAGTCCATAAGGCAAGACACTGATTGGAACTAATGCAATTGGGCTGCTAAAATAACTAGATATTTTAATTTCAATTAGTCCTTAGTTATAATGTGCTTACAATAATACCAAAAATTTAGCGCCCACTAGATTGTCTTTCTATTTGT